>NC_139664.1:19080019-19105019 GCF_951799395.1 Argentina silus
GGGAAAAACTGGGTTAGTGGAATACTGATATGCGACGTCAGGGAAAAAAAAAAAAAAAACCTGCTCTTGAAACTGAATTAGCATTTCTCCATGACATATTCCCATGCTCAGCGTTTCATTCACAAAAGCCCCAAATCCTTTTTCCTTCTGCCTCTCTTTGCTCTGCTCTCAGACGTCGTGATAATGTTGTGATTGCAATAACGTCTTGATAACGTTCCAGGTTAACGGCTCGGCGGGTCTTTGACTGCAGACTCTACAGGGAGTGAGCTTAGTTCAGGCAGGACATTCTAAGTCAGTGTCGGAGGTCTGTCAGGTGACAGACCGGCTCTCATGCATGTATGCACCAGACACCATCACAGGGTCTCTATACATTGACATGGTGGTTTATTGAAGTGGTCAGTCTACACCCGTCTCTGTAGCCTACAATATTGTTGCTGGTACTGTTGGTCGTTACTGGGCTATGAGACTGTTGCTATTGTTTTTGTTCCCCCCCCCCCAGCCTCCACCTGCTTTGGTTCTGCTCTGTCTGTCTCTATCGAGGGGGTTGATAGATGTATGGACTCCCTACCTTGTAATATATATGTATGCATTGTAGTGGTTTATAACACCCAGGTAGGGAGCTCTCAAAAGAGCAGAGCCATCCATATATGCCAAGCCTAAATTGGAAATCCATTTTAGATTCAATAAATGGTTAAACTAAGATGTGAGGGTTCCTGACTGAAAGGGTCGTATCGATGGCTGTTTGCTTTAGGTGAGAGTTGACTGTGTTTTACCTGGTCAAGGTGAATATACACCTGTTTCAGTTAGATATCGTGTGTGTGTGTGTGCGTGTGTGTGTGTGCGCATGCGTGCATGTGTGTGTGTGCATGCTTTCATCTGTCTGCTATCGTAGACTGATAATGTCTAAGTACACACAGGAAAAGCACACTTCTCTCCTTCTTTCTTTCTTTCATCCATTCTTTCTTTCTTTCATTCATACTCTGTCTGGCTTGACATTGGCCAAGAACAACGATAAGGAGGGAGAGAGGGATAGAAAAAGAAAACCAGAGTGAAAGGAGAGACATTGGTAAATAATGATTAGGAGAGAGAGAGAGAGAGAGAGAGAGAGGAACAGAGCGAACAGAACAGAGAGAGTAACAGAGCGAGAGAGGATAGAATGAAAGAGAAAAAGTTAAAGTAGAACAAAGAGCAAGAAAGTGCACACGTGAGAGAGAAAAGGGAGAGAGAGAGAGAGACAGACAGAGAGAGAGACACAGAGACAGAGACACAGAGAGAGAGAGAGAGAGAGACTGAGAGAGAGACAGAGACACAGAGAGTGAGAGTGAGAGGGAGACAGATAGAGAGAGAGACAGAGAGAGAGAGAGAGAGAGAGAGGGAGACAGAGACACAGAGAGTGAGAGTGAGAGGGAGACAGATAGAGAGAGAGAGAGAGAGACTGAGAGACAGAGAGGGAGAGAAGCTCACCCATAGGCTGCAAGACAAACTGCTCCTGGGTGACAGCCAATGGAGGTTGAACACACACGGTCAGCTTAGGGCTCTGCAGGGTACAGCGACTCTTCACCTTGATCTGAGAGAGGGGGAGGGATGGAGGGAAGGAGGGACAGAGAGAGAGAGGGAGGGTGGGTGATAGGAGGAGAGAAAGAGACCAAGGGATGGAGAGAGGAGTAGAAAGAAGAATGGACAAGGGGGAGTGGGGGAGGGAGAGAAAAGGAGAGAGTGATTTCTTGATTCTAAAACCGATACAATTGAGTTAATATTCGCCTTGATGGGTGAATGTTGATGAGGTCATCACTTACCTTCACAGTGACGGAGGGTATGGGTAGACCGTCGATATCTGGGATGAGAGCTTGCTGTGGAGGTAGAGAGAACGTCAGAAGTGAGTGTGTGTGTGTGTGTGTGTGTGTGTGTGTGTGTGTGTGTATGGAATTAGATTTGTGCCATTAATATCAAGCAAAGCTTTTGGAATGGAAAGCAGAATTATTAGTATTGCAAGCAAAAATACAAATATTGACAGCAAAAACACAAGCCAAAAAGTATTGCGAGCAACAAAATAAAAAGTTACAAAGTTACAAATCATTTTGACTACAATAGTTTTGTGAGAAATATTTTCAATAGTTTTATGTCAAATATTTTCAATATACCCTGGTTAAATAGTGTGTGTGTCCTATGTGGCTCAGTTGGCAGAGCATGGCGTTAGCAACGCTAGGTACCTTAATGCCTACAGTATGTTTTCAGAGTGTGTGTGTGTGTGTGTGTGTGTGTGTGTGTGTATGCATGAATCTGTTATGTTGAGTTAGCTTGCATGTTATCAGCTCCTTGCAGTGGAGATAGCTCCTCACAATGACAGGTAAATTCAATTGCAACCTTCAACCTTGTTTTGCTAATTATAGTTGCCTGGCTTCAGATGCCAGTATGACAAGACAACTCTTGTCATAGGAGTGACACTCAGATCTTGACTTCGGAAAGTCCACGGTAACTGAATGTTGCTGGGACTCGATTTTTCACTTTCCAACGTATACCAAACAAAATCGCTTGACAGCTAAGTTTAACAAACCACACTCATATGCACAAACACTACTCCTAACAATTCGCAGTGAACACATTTACTTCAAAGTTCGGTAACGGAATTACCCTAAAATCTCCCTAGGTTTTTTTATGTAACCACGTTTCCCCAAAACCCTGTTAAATATATACTCCAAGTTAGGATTCAAATACATCTGCATAAAGAGTGAGGTGTCAGCTATCATATGATATACTGAGTTTGAAAATATCTCCTGTGGTTGTTGAGCTACAGTAAGTGGAATGGATTTACATCCAGTAACAGAATTCATCATTTCTGGATTTTTATGTCATTCTGTACATGATGATGTAGCTAAAATATGGAAACAAAAGGTAGAAATAAACAACAGATACTCTCATTAGGATGATAATGTATTATTTTATGAACTTTATAAAAACTCACAAAAAGACAAGATACATCAATCTGCCTTTGAAACTCTTCATTTAATGTGACTTAAATCAATGACATTTGAGGTTCAGTGTATTTTTCTTCATTACACCAAAAGAAAATAGCCGACACTTTTGGCACCAAAATAATTCTAAACAAATGAAATACAAGTAGGCCTGTCATGTGCAGAGACACACAGACACACCCAATCTGCTACTACAGATAGCCTCCGCAAAATGAAAACCTTCTCTATTCCCTCTAACCGGTGTGGAAGGATCCTAAGAATCTGTCTTAGGAACACCACGCCATACAGGATGTGTCAGTGCACTCTTTAACGATGAAGACAAATCTCTTGAGGTCCTTTTTGTAGGAGTATGTCATCATTCTCAATGGAAGTTACGTGCGACATATTTGTGTGATTTGCTGGCTTTAACTTCCCTACTATACAATAACAATGAAGTCTCCATTTATTGGAGCACGAGATGAGGATGTTGATGCAGTGGTTTGTAACTACTACTGTATAATTTCCCACTGTTTTTCAGCTGTCTTTGTGGAAGAACCCTTTTAAGTTCCATGTAGAACCCTTTGTGAAAAGTGTTCTACGTGGAACCCAAAAGGGTTAATTGAAGGGTTCTCCCACAGGGACAGCTGAAGAACCCTTTTAGGTTCTGTACAACCTGTACATTAAGTGAATGTAGCCAATTACATTTCTGTAATTCTGTTAACGATTTGATTTGGTCATTGTGTTACTAATTTGGTACCGATACTTATTAATTCAAACTGAATCGATATCATTAAAGACACTACAGGTATTTGGTAGGTCTACCTATACTTCTTACTTTTGTTAACTTTCATTATCCTCACTCCTCAGAGAAATTTGAAAATATTGTATACTTGTAAACTATATTCAGTATATGGGTTTTCGGTAACTGAATGACCTGGAGACTGGGCAATGACTCCTAAACTCACAGGAGCCAAAGCATTTCCTCAAAACGAAATATAAGTGTTGATATTAGTTAACCAGAGTCTATACTTGAACATTAATAAGGTTTGATGTTTTTCTAAACACCTTTAAAGACCTTTTCTGGTAGATGTTTTCTTAGACGCTTTCCATATGTTTGACCAGAAGTCAAAGCCTGTGCTTATCCCTATTCTTATGATGGATGGTTGACAAATGTATTTATGACTTTCCCCAAAATATAGACTCATAGCTTTCATTTGACACCCGATTTGATATGCTCTGATCAATTTCACATTTTGGTCCTCATGGGTCCTTTTACACGGAACTGGCCACATACAGATCTAGATCTAGGCTACGTAACCCAGTCACATTGTGGCGTATTCCATACACCCTTACATGTACTCATCCCTCCCCATAGGGTGTAGGAAACTGTAGGGCTGCGTTTTGATTCTTTACCCTTCACCCAGAAATCGACAAATCACTCATGCATTGAAAAAGCATTAAATAATGGGCTATAGGGAGTTCACCTTATTCCTTCCACCAGTCCATTTCAAATACATGAGGGAGTATACAAGTAGCCTACTGAAATAGACTAGATTGTAAGGGCTGGTCTTTCTAACAAGTACACTGACTCTCTTCAGAAGGGTAGAGAATTAGAGCGCAGCCAAAGTCTGAAAGTAGACCTATTGGATAGGCTAAGGCTATTTTATGCAATATGCACCTATTTGATCCTGTCAAATATACACTCACTGAACACTTTATTAGGAACATCTGTACACCTTCTCATGGTGGAGGTGGTGTAATGGTGTGGGGAATGTTCTCGTGACACACTTTGGGCCTGTTTATACCATATGTATGTGCCTATTGTTGACCTATTTGAGTATTGTTGCTGACCATGTGCATCCCTTCATGGCCACAATTTACCCATCTTCTAATGGCTACTTCCAGCATGACAACGCACCATGTCACAAAGCAAAGGTCGTCTCAAACTGGTTTCATGAACATGACAATGAGTTCAGTGTCCTTCAGTGGCCATCCCTGTCACCGGATCTGAATCCAATCCCTTTGGGATGTGGTAGAACGGGAAATTCACAGCTTGAAAGTGCACCTGAAAAATCTGCAGGAATTGTGTGATGCAATCATGTCATCATGGACCAGAATCTCAAAGGAATGTTTCCAACATCTTGTGGAATCAATGCCACGAAGAATTGAGGCTCTTTTGAGAGCAAAGGGAGGCCCTACCCAGTATTAGTATAGTGTTCCTAATAAAGTGTTTAGTGAGTGTACATGTAGTGATTAGGGCTAATTGAATATGTGCTGTTTGCCCACAAACACACACACACACACACACACACACACACACACACACACACACACACACACACACACACACACACACACACACACACACGTTGTTATTATTATTCCAGGATTGAGGTCATACAGAGTGGAGGGATGTGGGATGACGATGCCCACACACAGTCTAGAGGAGGACGCCTGACCCTGCCAACAGACTTCCCCTTTTCAGTGTCAACTGTGTATTCCTGCCCCTGATCCCAGGCAGACAGTCACACCTTCACTGATGGTCCTAACCATCCCCAAACTCAAAGGAAACCCCATACTATCAACACTGAATCTTGTATCTTTTATGAATAAAACACATTTTGAAGTATTAAATATCGAATGTGCTTTTCAAAACAATGTCCCTACCACTTGTGTATGGTTGTCCTCTGCTCTGTGAGTATTCTTTAAGATAAACATTCATTCTAAGTTCTAGGACTTCAACCACCATGTCGGTTTGACATTCATCAATATTTCAAGTGTGCAGAGGGTAATCTCTTGGCATTATTGTTTCTGCTCTTGTGCCTTGGCCAAGTGGATAGCCTCGTTCTCCTGGTCCTCAGGCTGTTCTTCTGAAACACAGTGACACAACGGTCTTGATTGTTTTACCATTATCAAGTCTTGGAGATATTCTGTTCTTTATATAATAAACAGGTATGTGTCAGAACAGTGAGGAGACATTGTGTAGCTGTTACGTTGTCTTATTCTCAGGTGAAGATAATGTCAACTTTAACTAGCGATACGGTCGACAGGTGAAAGACAACTACTACAGCTATGCCGATGACAAACACATTCTAGTATCTGTCTGACATTTACTAATGGCCTTCCAGGTGTGACTGACTGTGGACCTAGCCTAGGAGTCTGAAATAACTAATAAGCCAGCCAGCTAAAGTAGAAAGTCACCAGCTACACTGTCAGCTCTTACGCAGACATGACCACATCTCTGGCATAACATTGATTGACTATTTCTTTTAACAGACTAGCTACTTTAGCTGGCTGAACACCATATACTTAGCTATCTAGTCTCTCACTAGAACACACATGCTTTTACTAAACACCCTTCATAAAACATTCATAGTTAATTATTAACCTGGCTATTTAAGCAGGGTATACCATGTACTCACCTAAAGCTGAGAGCTGGATCAGTGGATGAGGCCAAAGAGGATGAAACCAAGAGGTGGAGCTTTTAGCATTTTGGGGTAATGCTGCTAACGTCTAATATCGAAGTGCATTGTGGTATACAAGGAGACTACGTTCTAAATAGAGACCAAGGAAAGTGATGAGAAATGCACAGCAAATGGTCCTCCAAGTGACTTTTGTAAATAAACAGCTCGAAAACAACCTCATTTTCTTTATGACACCATACAATCATTTGTTTTCTATCTAAAGTCTGTTTAGTTAGAAAAGTAAAGTTTTCTAACTATAGTCTTTCGTGGGAGGGGCACGCACGTGTCAAATTCCTACAATTGATGAGAATTGATTGCATGGTCAAATAAAGAGTCTTCTTCTTCTTCTTCTTCCTTCTTCTTCTTCTAAAGTGACAGTTGAGGAGAAACGTGAGATTGAGTGAATGTATTGCACATGCCTACCAGTAGACAGTGAAGCAGCAAGTACCAAACGGTCAAGGAATGTATCAAGAGGGTTGCTAGCCCATAGCAACTTCCGCTAGCTGTCGGCATTAGGCGATGCTCTATGGAAAATGTGTCAATTCCTACTTACTCTCTTTGGTGAGGCTCGACTATCACTCCAAAACTGTTTGACGAATGGAGATGCATCAATATGTCTCCCTCTAGACGGCGCCTACACATAATGATCGTGCCAAATCATAGAGAACAAAAATAAAAACATAAACGCAAAGACAGGCAGCGAAAGCAAAGTTCTGGGAAACGTAACCAAAGGTGGGAAATCCGCAGCCAAAGGGAGAGGCGTTTGATCGCAATATGACAATATGAAATGGATTCAAATACGTTTTCATTGAAAATATTTCACATAAAACTACTTTAGTCATGAAAAATGTTTTGCATTTGAAATAAAGTTGAAATAAAGTTCACTTTATTTTTTGTGCTCACAATCCTTTTTGCTTATGTTTTTGCTTTCAATATTTGTATTTTTGTTTGCAATACTAATCATTTTGCTTTCGATTCTAAAAGCTTTGATACATTTTTGTGGCACAAATCTAATTCCATACGTGCGTGTGTGCGTGCGTACGTGCGTACGAGCGCTCACCGATGTGCTGTCCATGTCTTTGGAAACAGTAGCAGTAACAGTCAAGTCCTCCTCGGTGTCTACTTGAGGGAGGATATCTGAGAGAAGGGGAACAGACAGAGTTAGTTAGTTAGGTGCTGTATTTCTCGTATCTTGTTTAGAAAGCATTGTATGAGGTCCGGTCTTGAGCATGTTTAAAGTACTCAGGAAGTTCTAGGTTCTAGCTCCATCTGTACCCTGTGTCATGGTTATAGGGCGTTCTATATTTCTCCAGCCCCAAGTGCTGGTTCTAGGGGGTTCTGAGTGCTGGTTCTAGGGGGTTCTGAGTCCTGGTTCTAGGGGGTTCTGAGTCTTGGTTCTAAGGGGTTGTGAGTCCTGGTTCTAGGGGGTTCTGAGTCCTGCTTCCAGGGGGTTCTGAGTCCTGGTTCTAGAGGGTTCTGAGTCCTGGTTCCAGGGGGTTCTGAGTCCTGGTTCCAGGGGGTTCTGAGTCCTGGTTCTAGGGGGGTTCTGAGAGGTTGCTACCCTGCGTCCTAGTGGCCTCTCTGATGATCCTCTGCAGGCTCTTCATCTCGGCATCCGCCTGGGCGTAGTCTGCCTCACGGGAGTCCACCTTGGGCGTGGAGAAGAAAGAGGGGTCCGTCCCCATGTAGGAGCACTGCAGATGTCCCTCTGAGCTCAGTGTCACCACCACACCACGCAGGTCACTGTAAGGGGAGGGGAGGGGAGGGTGGGGGTGGGAGTGGTGGGCAGGGAGGGGTGGAAGAGAAACAAGATGATAATGGTTTGAATCATCTGCCTTTACTGTGGGAAACATAGACTGGGAACAGACACAGACACAAACACACCCAAACACACACACACACACACACACACACACACACACACACACACACACACACACACACACACACACACACACACACACACACACACACACACACTAGCACGACAGAACGAGTGCAATGAGATTTGTGTGGGAAAGTAGACAGATAGCATTTCCTAGCCATTACTTGCACTGTAGATTGGCAGGAGTAGAGGAGGGGAGAGAGAGAGAGAGAGAGACAGGGGAAGGGGGTAGTGAATTGAGGACATGTAAAGTGATGCTCTGTGTGTGTGCGTGTGTGTGCGTGTGTGTGTGTGTGTGTGTGTGTGTGTGTGCGTGTGTATTGGGGTTGTTCTCTGTGTGTGTGCATGTGCGTGGGGTTGTTCTGTGTGTGTGTGTGTGTGTGTGTGTGTGTGTGTGTGTGTGTGTGTGTGTCTTAACTAGTTGCAGATGTGTTGTGGTTCCAGGCCAGTGAGGCGGTAACACACACACAGGGGGGTTAGAGCACACAGCAGCAATAGGCCCCTCACCTGCATGGGAGGGCGTCTGAGGGGGGACATAAACTCACCCCTTTTACTGCTACAGATACACACACACGCATACGCACATGTGCATACACACACGTACACGTACACCATGACCTGGTCTGACCTACCATCCTATCCCTTTATATATACTGTATATGTGTATATATATATGTGTGTATATATATATATATATATTTCCCAGGTGTCACATGATGTATGCTACAGTCACTTGTTACAGTATAGAGGCCTTCGCCCTTCAGCAAACAACAGAGCAATAGCATTAGCAAGAGACCAACATGCTACATATCCACCATACCATGTCAGACCATTTCCATTGTGTGGTCACAATGTGATCAAATGTATCCAAGATCCCACAACCAGGGACGTAGAATGGAGAGTAAACGCATGTAAACACAGTTTACTCACCTTTTTGACTATGTATACTGTACAGCTTACCCTCCTTTTACACCCCCAAAAGAGGAAGCCTTACGTGTAGTGGATTCCCGACCAATAAGGTTTACTCGACTGAATCTGTACCCGTGAGATGGAGTGAAGTGAATTCTTTGGAATAGTTTGAACCCTTGTTAGCTTGATAATAATTCCTCAGGTTATTATTATAACTTGCTAAGTCCTTCATGTAGGCTGGCACTGGACAGTCGGCTAACTAAGCGACTCATTGTCTCCAGACAACCGAGCCATTGGCTAGCTTTGACGAGCACATTTTCTCTCACCTCGTGAATCTGCAGCTCACCTCCTGCCCTCACGGGGGTGGTGCAATTAATTGCACACAGAAAATGACCGAAATTATACAGGAGGAAATATTCTCTCTGTTGGCCTAGGGCGTGATCTGAGGGGTTCCTGAGGCAGAATCGCAACTAGGGTTCTACAGCTGGTACTTTGTGGTTCCGAAGGAAGGGGGGGTGCACGCCCCGTACTGGACCTACGGCGCCTCAAAAGCCACATGTGGACCTATCGAACCGATTAGGCATAAGGCCCTGTTAGAAGCCACTTGCCAAGGCAACTGGTTCACAATGGTTGACCTCTACGATGTGTATTTCTACTTCAACATTTGTCAGGTGCACAGTCGGTTTCTGAGGTCAACCCACTGGAAGGAATCTTACGAGTATCCCACTCTGCCAATGGATTTGTCTCTGGCCCCAAGGACATCCACAAAGTGTGCCGATGCCGCCATTGCCCCCCTCTTTGGAAGAGGCATTTGGATCCTCACGCATTTCGATGAGTGGCTCGTACGCACGGACTCCGAGGTGCAGGCAGTGGAACACACACCACCACTGCTGTCGCATCCACTCGACCTAGGCTTCCAGGTGAATCGTGCCAAAGCTCGCTCATTCCCAGCCAAGCGGTGGAACCATCGGACCGTGGACTTGGTCTTGTTCAGAGTTTCCCGCCACCCAGACAGACACACGGCCTCAGACGGGCGCCTCCACCTGTCTGGGGATTTCGAACCACACATGCCTGCGGCTCTAGGGTTAATGGCTTCATCGATTGTGGTCGTTGGGCTTGGCCTCCTCCACGTACGAGACCTTCAGTTTTGGCTGTCTTCACTCCGGCTGGATCTGTTTTGTCACCAGCTTGTCTCCACACAGTGTCTGGCAGCACTGGCGTGGTGAAGACCCCCCCCCCCCCCCCTCCCCCCCCCCGAGCGACGGGTTGTGACACCAGACGAGTCACTTCAGGATGATTGGCTTTTTACATGACAGATACTCGGTCTGCGATGTTGGTCGAGGCGTTCTCTAAACAAGCCAACAGGCCGCTAAATAAACTGAACTCAGGCTCTAAATGGTGTTCTAGCCTTCAAGCACTTTCTCGCGTTCTTACAGGGACATTACGTCCCAGCCAGAACGGACATTATGCCCGCAGTGGCGTACGTCAATCGCGATGGAGGAACGCACGCTCTCTTGTTCTTAGCAGTTGTTGATAAAGAGCAGCGGACATTTGTTTGTCCCTCAGGGTCAGTCGTGTGCCAGAAAGTTGAACACAGGAGCACTGTGTTCATTCCTCCCTACTCCTGATAGCCCCGAATTGGCCTGGGAAAGCTTGGAAGCTGCAGATAGCTTAGTAACTCTGCGTAAGCCCCTTGGCAACTCAACTTGTGCAGGGTCTTGTTGTCCCAGGCACAGGGCCAAGTACCCCAACCTCACCCTGAACCGGTGGATCTATGGGTTTGACCTGTAAATGTCCAACCTAGTCTCTGAAGGCCTGTCTCCACCAGAGGTCTTATGACCTAAAATGGAGGCTATTTGAGGGGTGGTGTGAGAGCCATAGGATTGTGCCTTGCAGGACCCAATCTCTGCAATCCCCTCACCTGCTCGTTAGAGCAAAGCCTTCTCTACAGTGACGACATATCTGGCTTCGGGAGAACGTCTGCGGGGTGATCTTAGTTCACTAGTGACCGCTTCGAGCCCCTCTGACTGTTGATGCCAAAATGCTGTCTCATGAGACCGCACTGTTACTCACCCTGGCCATGGCCAAGTGTGTGAGTGACTTGCATGCGCGATAGGTCCACCCTACTCAGTCTGCACCCGGCGACACAGGTCACATTACGTTCGGTTGCATTCGTTCCAAAGGTCATCTCCAAGGAGTAATACTGCATGCTACAGTATTACTCTTTCCATTCCCTGCCGATTCCTACCAGATGAGTGCCATGTGAAAGCCCCTGTCCAGTGTTCAGGCTACACGCTACTCGGATGAGGCAGTGTCGTTCAGGGTTTGGGGTTGGCAGCGTCCTGGGCCCTGTTCAAAGTTGCTCTGTATGGAGGTTGGTCGCTCGACATGTGCTGCTGCCAGCTGGGATTCTCCTCATCCCCTTACGGTTTGTAGCCTGGACAGGACTGTGCCCTCTGGTTTAGAGACTGTGTGATGTAGAAGGGGTTCTTGTATCTGTACAGGTTTCCAATTAGTGTGTGTCCTATAGTGAGGGGTCTCCCTCATCTCCTTCAGAGAACCTCGGTTGAACCAAACAGGGTTCAGGGTTCTAAGTGTAGATGGGTGGAAGAAACACTAGCTGTCTGCACAGTGTGTGTGTGTGTGTGTGTGTGTGTGTGTGTGTGTGCGCGTGTGTGCGCGTGTGTGCGCGTGTCAAGCTGGACGGAGGGCAAAGCTCATCATCTTTCTCCCACATGTCTGCACTAGACGTGTAGCTAATCATGTGCTATGTGATTACTATGTAAAGCATCATTAATCATACACACACACACACACACACACACACACACACACACACACACACACACACACACACACACGCACGCACGCACGCACGCACGCACGCACGCAAACACACAAAGGAATCTTAGAAACACACATTGCTAATCTGCATCATTATTCATCAGTGTTTGCATTTTAAAAAGGTCATTGTTGTAAATGGCTTGTTGATTATGGTCATTTCTGCTGTGGTGATATGTACAGCTACAGTCCAGTCCGCCACTCCCTTATCTGTTTTGATTGGCCAGATGGAAGGCATTGTGAAGTCATTTCCTACTAGGGATCACAGTGGATTTCTCATGCTGATAATCATAACAACTGATGATTATTAATAATAATAATAATAACACACCTGGTATGCTTATGGTCTTGTGTGTGCGTGCGTGTGTGTGTGTACAGGTGGCGATGTGGGGAAAGCATGAGAGATCATGTGAGAGATCTCTGGATCCATATGTATGCAAGTAAGAATGTGTGTACACTTACGCGTATGCACTATTTGTGTGTGAGTGTGTACACTTTGCGTGTGTGTGTGTGTGTTCTAGGAGGACGACAAAGAGAGAGCTCATCAAACAGGTGTTGACAGACAGAACAGGAATGGAGAGAATAAATGGAGGAATGGCGCTCCGTCCAAGCGCTTCTACTCTAGGAACTGCCCCTCCCCTCCCCTCCCCTCCCCTCCCCTCCTTCCATTCCATCGCTCCAGTTAGAGTCCCCGGCTTTCTTTCATCCCCCTTCCCCAAGTAAAGGCCTACAGGGGTATCTGTTACCTTATCAGATAAAGGGGGAATCTGAGAAAACAGTGTGTGTAAGTGTGTTGGGGTTAAGTTAACCCAGTGTGTTTGGACAGAGAGACAGAAAAACAGAGACAGAAAGAGAGGGAAAGAAAGAAAAAAAGAAGGAGAGAGAGAGAGAGAGAGAGAGAGAGATTGACATTGTGCCAGAGCATGCTTGCTTGTGCTTGTGTTTGTGTGTGTAGCAAAACCGAAAGGCGGTTTCACGTTATTTCACCAAGGGTGAGTCACCCCAGAGTTCAACCATATGTGTTTGTGTGTGTGTGTGTGTGTGTGTGTGTGTGTATGAGCGTGTACTCACGGGAAGTTGGCGATGCGTACGGCCACGGGCACACAGGAGAGCTGGGCCGCCCACTTCAGAGTTACGTCCTGGTACACCAGCAGCATGTTGTTATGGTTACCCACTAGTGCATTGGTCGTACCCTCCGAAACTAGGAAAGGAAAGAGGTGAGTTAGACAGTAGCGATAGTATGTTTGCGTCCTATTTCTCCACCCCTTTCCTGAAGTATACACTTGTGCACTCCCCACGCATGTTGAAGAAATACCAATGTCAGGTTGAATAATGATACTTTTGCGTTCTAACAGGGGTACAACTCAATTCACCGCGGACCACATTTAAAAACCTTGTCTTGATTAGCCATCAGACCATTGAAGAAAATATATGATTTATGTTGCCAATTGAATGGTATTAAGGCCAAGCAGTGATCCTAAAAACTGGCTTGAGTTGCACTCTGAAGGGAGGTTTCCAGAAGGCATAAGATAGATTAGGTATCTACAGTGCCCCAATAACTGCAGAATTGTTTTTCTATTATTATTCCAGGTCAGGTTTGAAAATGTATGAAATGTTCACCCTGGGTGAAAATGTCAGTGTTGACACACACACCCACGCCCATGCCCACGCGCACGCACGCACGCACGCACGCACACACACACACACACACACAGGGTTGAACCCTAGGGTGACTCACCCTTGGTGAAATGGTCTAATAACGTGAAGCCGCCTTTCGGTTTTGCCACACACACACACAAACACAAGCGGCCACGCTCTCTGGAACAATATCCAGCGTTTAGTGTGACTGCCACCATGCTAGATCTGAGGGCCACACGCAACACACACGCCAAGCTAACCTCACACGGAGTTGAACACGGGACAGGGCAGAACGGGCGAGGAGGGCAGAGGCGGCGTGGACAAAATGACAGGGACGGCCAGTGACCTCTCGGCCACTTCAAAGCAGCCCTTCGAACACTCTCCAAGGAGAAGGAATTACAGGGGACTCCTCTACCTATCTATAGTGTGTGTATAGCGTATAATGTCTGGAACGCGGTAGCCTTACCTTCAAAATAGGGTCAACTTCAGGAGTGGATTTTTCCAAATAAGTGTTTAGGAATATTCTGACTGTAACTGGCTCTTTCTCAGTCAGAATTGGGAGTTGAGACACACATCTGACAAGGTTAGAAAGCTGAGACTCTCAGCTTTTCTACGGCCATCAGAACTCATGTTTGAACTATATTTAGGGGTACAGGCGACTGCAAATGATAGAGCAAGTCACATCCGTTTGCAACGGCCCAGACTCAAGTCTCCACCGTGACTTAGTGGTTGTGACAATGCCTCCCAACCCTACAGACCAGGGCTTAAGTCCAGCCTGTGATAAATAATGAATTAGACCTTGTTTTATCTGCCTATCTGTCTACTTTATATGCTTGAATGCTGCTTTTCGATACGGTTTATATTGTACCACTCGACATGGGTTTCAATGGTCGCAAAGTTCACTTTTCATTGATACTTGAAGATATCTCAAAGATAGAACTCTCACTACGTAAACTTCTTTCACTATCAACAATTAGAATACTTTCGGCAGCTGATGAAGCACACAAGTTTCCATGTACACGCACACACACACACACACACACACACACACACACACAGGGTTGAACCCTAGGGTGACTCACCCTTGGTGAAATGGTCTAATAACGTGAAGCCGCCTTTCGGTTTTGCCACACACACAAACACAAGCGGCCACGCTCTCTGGAACAATATCCAGCGTTTAGTGTGACTGCCACCATGCTAGATCTGAGGGGCCACACGCAACACACACGCCAAGCTAACCTCACACGGAGCTGAACACGGGACAGGGCAGAACGGGCGAGGAGGGCAGAGGCGGCGTGGACAAAATGACAGGGACGGCCAGTGACCTCTCGGCCACTTCAAAGCAGCAGCGGCCTTCTAACACTCTCCAAGGAGAAGGAATTACAGGACTCTCAGGACACACATCCTCTACCTATAGTGTCTGCCTTTCTGTTTTTTTCCCTTCCTATCCTCTTTCACCCCTCATAATTCGTTCTGTTCTTCCACTGTGGCAAAAAAAAAAAAAAACCCTGGTAAAAATAGCCTTGTATGAGACATGTGGCAATGGTTTCTCAGCAGCACCGACCTCACCTTGTGTGCGTGCGTGCGTGTGTGTGTGTGTGTGTGTGTGTGTGTGTGTGTGTGTGTTTACGCTCACACTGCAATTAGAGCCGTGCTATTTACAATGTTGGGGTTAAGTGGCCATATTATCACCCCTTGGGGGGAAAATAAGAGGATACGAAATTGAGAGAGAGGGGAAGAGAGAGAGAGAGAGAGAGAGAGAGCGAGCGAGAGAGAGAGAGAGCGAGAGAGAGATTTGAAGATAAGGAGCGAAAAAGAGAAAGCGAGAGAGAGAGAGAGAGAGAAGGAACAAGAGAGAGTAAATAGAGAAAACGAAGAAAGCCAGCCAAAAAAGGCAGCTGCATCGCTGAAGCCCAGAGGGGGAAACCTGTGAAATATTCAGAGCAGACCGCTAAACCACTAAAATCTCCAGCCAAAACAATGTGAAATCCAGCAGCCCGGAAAGTTCTCTCTCTCTTTATTTCAACCCCACTGACAGGACTGGAGCGGATTACAATAGCAGAAGGCCGTTTTCCATGCTGTGCAGGAGAGCGCTTTAAAAAACACAAGCAGAGAACAGGGATGGATGTCACCTGGGGGATGTCTGGTGGATTTTCAACGTGGACGGGCAGGGAGTGTGTGTGTGTGTGTGTGTGTGTGTGTGTGTGTGTGTGCGTGCGTGCGTCTATTCTGCAAGGAGTAGCAGGTGCTGCTGGCTTTGAGAAGTGGTGTAGCGTGTGTGTTTTATGCCAATGCTACCTCCCTCTTCCCCGTCTCTTTCCCTTCCACCACTCCCTCTCCCTCTCTCTCATCCCCTCTCCCTCTCCCTCTCTCTCCCCCCTCCCTCCCTCCCTCTGTACAGCTCAGCTCAGCTGGAGCTAGGTGTGCTGCCTGGAACCCATTAGCGGACTATAGCGATATAGAGACTGACATGCAACAAGCAGACCCCTGATCCAAGGGGGCATTCAGCCAGGTGAACCAGCTGTGTGTGTGTGTGTGTGTGTGTGTGTGTGTGTACGTATGTACACACACACACACACACGCACACGCACACGCACACACATACATTTACACAGGTGGCGACGGTGCGTGTTGCGTGTCGGAGGTGTTCAATATGGATCAGTCGAAACCTTAGCTCGCCCCTGTGATACACGGTATTTCCTCTTAACGGAGGCCGGCTTAACACAGTGTCTACTGTGTCCGACCTCATTAAACCGGACCCAGGGGTCCACAACCTCCCTATCAGATTGAACCCGAGCCGGAAAGCAAACAGCTCGCTCGGCTACCGAGCTTGTTCCGCTTAGAATCCACCCGAGAGAAGGTTTAAAAAGGAGTGGATAGGTGTGTGTCCTATGGAAGGAACTCGGCCTTGCTTTACCAAACAGCTAGCTCAGACGTGTTATACATAGGGGAGAGGAGGGCGAGGGCTTGGGCTGAGATCAAGGACCAAGGCGTTTTATTTTGTGACCGTCGTCCCATTCCTTCTGCTCTTGTTGGCTCCCTTTTGGGGGGAGGAAACGTCTAGGGCTGTACCAATTATCTGAGGTGTAGGGGGAGGAAAGAAACCACTAGGGCTGTACCATTTACCTGAGGTGTAGGGGAGGAAGCAGCTGGGGTTGTACTCCAATTTCTTCATGAAGCGGATCTGCCCGTTGTCTTTGAGGCAGTAGATGTTCCTCTCGCCCAGGACAAAGATGGAGGAGGAGGAGGGAGAGAAGGACGGAACACAGAGGTCCAAGGCCTGCTCCCCCAGGACCAGGGTCCAGTCAGCCTGAAGAGATACACACACACACACAGTTATAATGCCGCCTATATACAGTGCCTTCGGAAAGTATTCAGACCCCTGCACTTTTTCCACATTTTGTTGTGTTATAGACTCAATTTAAAATGGAATAAATTAAAGAATTTGCCATCAATCCACACACAATACCCCAGAATGACAAAGTGAAATACTTTTGAAATTAAAAATTTTCAATTTCAGTAAATGTATTAAAACTGAAATACCTCATGTACAAGTATTCAGACCCTTTGCTATGACACTCTTAAAATTAGCTAAAATGCAAAAATGTCATCAACAAATCACTCAATGAGTTGAATTGAGTCCATCTTAATGCAAGGATAATAGTTCATGTAATTATGGAATGAATATCTTTGTTTTTATAGGGTCTCTGATTTGCATAGGAATCAATTACACACTGTAGATTAGGATGTCACTACCAACTCAGCAAATTTCAATATTCTCACTTGATCCTGAAAAACTCCCCAGTCCCTGCCAGTAACAAACATACCCATAACCTGATGCAGCTACCACTATTCTTCACACGAGAGATGGTGTGGAAACTGCATTGCATGTGCTGGATTTGCACCAAACTTAATGCTTTGTAGTAAAACCAAATAAACACATTTCCAGCCACTTTCTTTGCTGTATCACTTTGAATTCATTGTTGCAAACACAATTATGGATATGAGAGATTATTTTCCATTAAGGGATTCTTTTTGGCCACTTGGTTATCGACCAATTTTGTAGATTGACTGAGATGATGTTGCCCCATCGACTGTGCTTTAACCTCTCCACCATTCAACTTTGTTGATTTTTGTAAGTCTCCCCAGGCCTCAGGGTCGCATTCCTGAGCAGTTTTGTTCCTCTCCATTTGCTCAGTTTGTAATGACAACCTGATCCACACAGTGTGTAATTGATTCCTGTTTTTGCTTCGTCATTATGGGGTATTGTGTGTGGATTAATGGCAAATTCTTTTATTTAATCCATTTTAAATTGAGTCTATAACACAACAAAATGTGGAAAAAGTGAAGGGGTCTGAATACTTTCCGAAGGCACTGTACACACACACACACACACTTGCTCATGTACAGTATACTCTCACACACACACACAGATATAATGTAGCCTATATACACACACACTCATGTACAGTATACTCACTCACTCACACACACACACACACACACACACACACACACACAACGTTCTTCCCCTCACCGTCAGTCTCTTCCCTGCAGTCTTGCTCTGCTGCTCGTTGTCCTGTCTGGTCTCTGCGTCCGTGGCAACCGCCAGAGTCTCATACCTGGGTAAGGAATACATCACCATCAGATTAAACACACTCACACACACATACACTCACTCACTCACGTCGAACCTCCTTTGTTTACAACAAAACTAATCTGACCAACTGTGTGTGGAACCAGGGTCTCCAGTGCACCACAAGACTGTGTTAGCCCACTGACACAGGACCCAAACTTGGGAGCTAAAGTGAAACAGTAAAATGGCCACCGCTCTCACTGACCTGCACTCAGTCAGTCTAATCTACTGTGGCGTTCACAACCTGAACTGTATGTCCAGTCTCACTGACCCGCGGTACGTTTACACTGGCATTCACACACATCAGATTTCCAGTAAGAGGCTGGCACGGGAACTGACAGACACACACACACACACACACACACACACACACGCACACACACGCACACACACGCACACACACGCACACACACGCACACACACGCACACACACGCACACACACGCACACTCAGTCACCTGGCTACACCCAGAGAGATGAAGGGAGACGGGGGGGTGGGGGAGGTCAGAGAGAGGAAAAAGAACAGAATAGTAAAAAAAAGAAAAGAAAAGCTGCTAAGAATAAGTTCATTATGTAGAGGGAAAAATAAGAACCTGCTAAGCCCTGGCATTTATGGAGTTGTAAACGACAGAAGACTATTCTCTCTCTCTCTCTCTCTCTCTCTCTCTCTGAGAAAGGAACGAGGGATCCAAAGACAACACAGACTAAAGCCAAGGTGCTCTGGACATAAAGGGAGGGGGGAAGAGGGAGGTAGAGGAGGAGGAGGAGGAGGAGGAGGAAGAAGAGAAGGTGGTAGGGACAGAGGAGGAAAAGGAGGAAAAAGAAGAGGGTGAGAAGGAGGGCGAGGGCGTGAGGGCGAGGAAAGGAAGCTGGTAAGGATGGAGGAAAAGGAGGAAAAATAAACGGAGGAGAGGAGGAGGAGGAGAAGGGGTGAGGGGGAGGAAGAGGAGGTGGTAGGGACCGAGGAGGAAAAGGAGGAAAAAGGATGAAAAGAGGAGGGGGACGATGAAGGAGAAGAAGATGAAGAAGAGGAGGATAAGGTTGAGGGGGAGGCCAGAAGTGGAGGAAGACGAGGAAGATGAAGAGGGGGAGAAAGAGGGGGAAGAAAAGGGGATATTAAGAGATGAAAAAGGCTCCCTTTGTTATAATTGGCTGCTGAGCAGCAACATTAACAGAAATCTTCCTGAGTCCCAATTACATAGGAGAAATTGGCACGGCCCAATTCCATCCAATTACACTAGAATAACAGTCAAATGGCTGTATTATTACAATGTTTCAACTCATTACATGTTTCTTAAGTCAAAGGGCAACTGGTAAGTGAATGAATTAGTGTGAATGCGAGCAAATACACTGAATCAAGCTCTGTGTACCCCAACCAAACTGATTATACATCACCATGCACACGCCATATGAGAAGTGATCGCACACACACTGGCGTGCACGCACACACACACACACACACACACATAGCTCAGGCTTGCCTAGGGAAGCCGTGTGTGTGTGTGTGTGTGTGTGTGTGTGTGTACACATGTGAATTAATGTGTATGCATGCCCACTTGTGAAGTGCATTTGCCCATGTGAACTCACCCACATCCACACACAAACACCAGACACCACAGACACCACAGACACCACAGACACCACAGACACCTTAAACTAGGGAAACCACACAAACCCATTGAATCCATTCAATGTGTAGAATGGGAGTATATAGGACTGACAGGCAAGGACAGAGTAAGGGGGGCTGGGGCATGCAGTGTGTGTGTGTGTGTGTGTGTGTGTGTGTGTGTGTGGTGCATCACTCAGCAACCAGCATGGGACGTCCCGCCTGAGGAAACAGCCCAGTCATTTATATGAAAGAGGATCTCTTCCCAATACAGCCCTGATACACACACATACACACAGAAATTATGCAAACATACACACACACGTATACTCTCGAGAGCGCACACACACACAATCAAACCCTCATTCATCAAGCCTCAAGCGGAGAGCGAATCAACATTGCAGGCTAAATAAACTGAGAGAGGGGAACAGTTTCACTAGTCGGCTGATATTATGTGGTATAATATGCCACTCAAGAGTCTAGAAAGCCAGCAGAACCTTCGCTCGGCCTCCTACGCACTTACAACTAAAAGATTTGTACGGAAAAACGACGTATTTTGCAAGTTTTACACCAAATGTAACATCTTAGGTATTGGTTACATCAGAACTATGACAGAGACACGCTCGAAACACACCGAGGGTTCTACATCATGAAGTCGACCTCGACTTTGACCTCGACCTGGCCAGAGTGATGTATTAGAAGACTGGCGCCAGTGAGCTTCATAGTTCCATATAACTTCCTGGTTAAACTCCCTGATTTAAGCAATACATTGTTGGTTCAAAGCAAATCAGATCCAAGTTTATTTGTCATGTACATAGAATACAGTCTCTCTCTCTCTCAGAAAGGAACGAGGGATGAAAAGCTCCAAAGACAACACAGACTACACTACTACCACAGACAACACAGACTACACTACTACCACAGACAACACAGACTACACTACTACCACTGACAACACAGACTACACTACTACCACAGACAACACTACTACCACAGACAACACTACTACCACTGACAACACAGACTACACTACTACCACAGACAACACTACTACCACAGACAACACAACACTACTACCACAGACAACACTACTACCACAGACAACACTACTACCACTGACAACACAGACTACACTACTACCACAGACAACACAGACTACACTACTACCACAGACAACACAGACAACACTACTACCACTGACAACACAGACTACACTACTACCACAGACAACACTACTACCACAGACAACACAGACAACACTACTACCACTGACAACACAGACTACACTACTACCACAGACAACACAGACTACACTACTACCACAGACAACACAGTCATAGACGATGCAATGAAATGCTTAGGTCAAGCTCGCTCCTCAACAACGCAGCAAACAATCAAACAATCAACAATGCAATACAGTATAATAATAATAATAATAGTAATAATAATACTAAAACAATGACATAAGGTGGCACAGTGTATTGGAGCAATATTGGCGGTAGCAAAAGTAGTAGCATAGGAGTGCAAATGGCAACATGCTTGGTTGGTATAACGTAGAGGAACTCTTTGACATTGGCCAATAGAAAACAGACTCCTTCATAGGCCCCACTCTTCCTTATAGAAAACTCTGGTCATGGCAACCAAAAAGGGTTCCCCTACAGGCTGGGGCGAGTGGAAGACCCCTTGTTGGTTATATAGTAGGCAGCCCCGATTAATTATTAAGCGCGTGTACACCAATGACAAGACCAATAGGTTATAGCCGTAGAAACTACTAAAAAACTAGCCACGCCCAGCTCCCTATTAAGAAAGATACAGTAGACATCTTCGGGTGCTGTTGCCCAAGAGTAATCGGATTAGTTGGTCGGAAAAAAGGACTCAGGATGGCTATCATTTTAGCCTCGATGAGCAGCAGTGAGGAATGCACAGACAGCTGCTGCTAATAGATGCTAACGTGATAGCAAACGGCCGAAAGCCGTAGATACCAAAGATACCAACCACAACCTTCATAGGTCAACTGTTGTTTACGGAAATGCTTATTCATATTCATTCATCATACCACCAACAGTGCAGTAATCGCGTTATGAACAATAACTGTTTGCGATAGAATATAGATAGAATAGAATATATTTAGATCATATATATGTATGAATATTCTGATGATACGACCAGGCTAGATGAAGTAGGGCCTCTTCAGTAGAAGTGGAGGGACCGGGTCTAGATGCAGACATAGAGTTTATGCTCCATCCTTGGCTGAATTATTTTTATTAGGATTCATATATACAGTCTGAGAGACCCGGGGAGAGGGTGGGGTGGGGTGGGGTGGGGTGGGAGGGAGGTGAGGTCAGCGTTTCCGCGGTGATATCTCATCTGGGGAATCTCTGTCTTGATATCGGAGAAATCGGGGATAACAAACAGCTGGAGTGACCTGGATTTCCCGCACACACGCACGCACGTATGCACACTCTCAGAGAAACACTGTCTCGCACACGCACACACACACACACACACACAGACACACAGACACACAGACACACAGACACACACTGTCTTGCAAACACGCACACACACACACACACACACACACAGGTTTCCCGCTGCCCTCCGGTTGTAGCGGCATGTGAAGCGGAGTCCTGTGAAGCGGAGCCCCCGGTGTGTGTTTGGAGTGGAAGGCGACTCTGATTATTGTGGCGGGTGACGAGTGGCGAAAGCCCAGTCAAATAAAGCCCAGGCTTATTCTGGGGAGCCGTCAGCGGCCGTCAGTGAGTGGAAATTTCATGAGGACGTGAAAACGTTCACTTAGCGCCGGTGGCTAACCAACCTCAGCTGTGGCAACAGGGCCCCAGTGCACCCAATCTGCCATCTGCAGTATCTCCTATCCTCTATTTATACTGGAGCTAATCTCACACACACTTACGGTACACACACACACACACACACACACACACACACACACACAGAAATATTATACAAATGTGGACTCGTGTATGCAAACAGACATACGCGCACACTGTGCATGGATATACAGTAGTAGACATGTATGCAAAAAAACATACACAAATGTAGAGAGACAAGTTCGTATAATACACCCACATGTGCTGTGTCTGCCTGATCCCCCGAATTCAAGGGCTTTAAATACATCTGTGGTGGAGCAGACGGGAGGCCATTTTCTTTTCCACAAACCACATTGCCGTCTTTAAATAAGAAGGCAGTGGAGGGGAGAGCAGTCTGTGTATGGAAGCCTATGTGCATGCCTGTATTTGTGTGTGTGTGTGTGTGTGTGTGTGTGTGTGTACGTGCCCCTGTGCATGCTTGTGTGTGTGCATTCCTGTGTGTGTGTGTGTGTGTGTGTGTGTGTGTGACTATGCACATGTTTGTGTGTGTGTGTGTGTGTGTGTGTGTGTGTGTGTGTGTGTGTGTGTGTGTGTGTATCTGCCTATGTTTGTGTTTGTGTGTGTGTGTGTGTTTACATTTACGGCATTTAGCAGACTCCTTTATGTGTGTGTATGTGTGTGTGTGTGACTATGCACGTGTGTGTGTGTGTAACTGCCTATATCTGTCTTTGTTTGTGTTTGTGTGTGTGTGTGTGTGTGTGTGTGTGTGTGTGTGTGTGTGTCTGTATGTGTGTGTGACTATGCACGTGCGTGTGTGTGCGTGCGTGTGTGTGTGTACACGTACCTGTAACTCTCCACCTGGCGTGTGGAGGACACGGTGAGGAAGGTGTCAGTGCGGGAGCAGTAGCACAGCGGGCCGGGCAGCAGGAAGCCCGGGAGGAAGCGTCCGAAGGCGTAGCTCTCCTGTTCAAAGAACATCAGCATGCCGTCCATAGACTGGATACACAGAGAGTGGTGGCCTGAGAGAGAAGGGGAAGACAAGCGGTCAGTACGGGTCAACACGACCCCGGGTAAGAAGACAAGCGTCATGTCAATGTGAAGTCAAGGTGGCCTGTGAGAGAGGCAGGACCAACGCATGGGAAGAGTGAACTCATTGCTCAATGTTCACCCGTTCTGCAGCATAAATTGTTTGTTTACGACATTTTAACGGTCCCTCCTAAAGACCTCTTCACCCCCCACTACCCCCCCTGTACTAACCCTACACCATACCCTAGAGACCTCTTCACCCCCACTAACCCCCTGTACAAGTTTCTCTCCTGTTAATAAAAAATAAATAAAAATAAAGTAGTAATTATTCCTTCTTCTAGCATTACGACTGCCAATGGCCCCTGGCCCTGGCATAGATTACTTTGTCTTATGATGACTGTTGGATAGATGATTCACTTGCTTAAACAAATGTATTTGTTGTAAGTCACTTTGGTTCGCTACATGCCATAAATGTAAAATATAAACGATAAAAACAAACTGACATTGTTTTTTTGGGGGGTTTATGAGAAGGTGAGACAGACGAAGAATCAAAAGGTAAACCAAGTGAAATGACCTTTGAACGGCAGTCAAAATCCCTCGATGACATAAAGAGACGTGATTGAGACCGTCGCATACTGAACAGGGGCGAGGGTACCGCTAGGATCGCTGCCCCATTGCAGGCTATTGACGTGGAGATGATCTTAGTGCCACGAAGCTTTCGTGGAAATTCACCCCTGTTCTGTGTATCGGGGGAGGCAGATATCGGATGACGGCCTCATTGTAATGCGTGGAACGGAATGAGAAACGGTATCAAACACATGTGTTTGATTCCGTTCCATGCATTGCAATGAGGCCGGCCTCCGATGTTCTGCCTCCACCGCCGGCCTCCCCTGGTGTGTGTATATAGGTGGGATGTGTCCTCCATAGCTGTTGTATGCTCTGCTGTGGTCATTCCCTCAGGCTGAATCTGATATGTCCATTAACACCTCCCTGACTGCAGCACACTGTGTGTGTGTGTGTGTGTGTGTGTGTGTGTGTGTGTTTTTCACTGTTTGGAAAAGCCTGTTGCGTGGCAGGCTGTCAAAGTTAGACTTTATAGTACAGAGACCAGAGTAGGCTGAAAAGAACACGCATACACACGCATACACACGCATACACACACACACACACACACACACAATGAGCCATAAAACGGAGGGGCTGTGTGACCAGAG
>NC_139664.1:19110019-19162519 GCF_951799395.1 Argentina silus
TGCTGGCTCTGATACATTTTCCGTTGCCAATGGCCTTTCCAGCGCTGTTACGGCAACTATGGTGAATGCGTAACCAGGTCGGCCAGTACAGCTCAGCTCAGTTTGGCTCTGTAGTGTGAATGAGGGTTATGTTCAAGATGAGCTGTTACAAGTAGAGCCAGGTGTCGTATCCAACAGGTGGCATCAATCCTACTGGCTGCTGGCCCCTAAGTGCAGTGAGCTAAGCCGTCTTCTAATTTAAGACAATGAAGTAGATAGCTCCATTGGTGAGACGGTGCTTTCTGCTGTAATTAAGTAGGGTTATGTTGGGTTAATGCCCAGTCGACCTATACTGCTACAGAACAAGGCCGCACTCCCATGTGGCAGAGAGCCAGAGAAGGGGAAGGCACAGTAGGAGAAGGGGGAGGAAGAGAGAGAAGGGGGAGGAGGGGAGGAAGGGAGGAGAGGAGGGATTAGTGACACAATGATTGATCTAAGAGCGATCTGAGCACAACTTGCGGTGGTTTGATTCGCAGACCAGATAGCTGAATGTGTGTGTGTGTGTGTGTGTGTGATTGTGAGTGTGTGTGTGTGTGTGTGTGTGTGTGTGTGTGTGCATTTGTAAGTGTGTGTGTTTGTTTGTAGGTAGGTGTGTGTGTGTGTGTGTGTGTGTGTGTGTGTGTGTGTGTCTGCTTGTGCCATGTGCCTGCATGAGTGTGTGCGTACACGCTGACATGCATATTACCAGCTACAGCCCGACAGCCTGCCTATGACTTACGAGACAAACTTGCCCACTTCCACCTGGATGACGGGGTCTCTGAGCTGCACCTCCAGCAGCTGGGCGTTGGCCTGGCCCGGCTCCCCAGGCTTAGAGGACTGGGGGGAGAAGACCCGAAGCATGCCCATGTAGCTGCCCACCACTACCTTATCTGAAGGACAGAGGAGAGAGCTAAACACTCAGAAAAGACTCGACTGACATAGAATAGACTATTAACATAGAAAAGACTCTGCTAACATAGAATAGACTCTACAAACATAGAAAAGACTCTACTAACATAGAATAGTAATAGTAACATAAGAATACTCAAAATATTCCGGAAGTCATATGGACTTATACATATACTTTTTTATGGTTATTTTATGGTATCATTTGTGTGGAGGCTATAGTTTGGCTCGGTCTTGACCCGATCTCGGACAATGATGACGACTTGTAATGTCATTATCCCACCCCTTAATCACTCAGATGCACTCGGAACTACATTTACAAAGGCCTCTGATAAGGAGAGGATAATGTCCAATTTTTAGCAATACCCTTATGTTCCAAAATCCAAAATTGAGCATGTGACATATCATTTTAACCATAGCAGCTTATACAGTGATGTTGAGAAAAATAATTGTGGGAGGCAATTGCCGCAACCCGCATATGTTACGTGGAAAACGTACAGTACCTTCCTGGCTGATGTCTTTACTATAGGCCCATAGATAGCCGACACATACAAACACGAATAGGTTACTTGGCGGTCTCTTGGTTGTGCTAGCAGGTAAAAGAGGGGTTTCACCATAGCACCTGGCTATTAGCAGCTTGACCTAGTTTTTGAAAGCGCTTTCTGAGCATCATTATATTGCACGGTTGTTCCAAAAGAGACGGTGGTTACTCCTTGTGTAGATGGATTTGGTGGTGCCAGCTGTTTGATTTAAATGTGCTTAAAGGTGGCCAAGACAAAGACAGTGTTGAATGGTGATCAATGCCCCCTTCTCTCGGCCAGGAATACCTATTTACAGCTGAACAAGCATGCCTGGCAGACATCCTGAAGAAATCGTGCCCTGTGTCCTGCCGCCAATTCCTTTGCTACTGTAATGTATGTAGTGTAGGCCAACTGGCTCTCACACCTATGTTCTATTGTTGGGGTGTTATTTAAGGACAAGGACAGCAAGATTTCCTTTGAGTTTCTCGGGTTAAGCCTGTGCGCACCGGTCTCCTGTGTTGTCCTTGACACACATAGCGTTAAACGTATGGTTAAACTTCCATTGGGGCGCTCGGTGGCGTAGCACACTAAGGCGCATACCATATCATCGCAAGGTCCCTGGTTCGATTCCGGCCATCGACATATCCTGCATGTCATCCCTCCTCTCTCTCTCACCCATCCTTCCTGTAAATCTCTACTATCTCTATCCCAATAAGGCAGAAATGGCCTAAAAATATATTTAAAAAAACTTCCATTTGTCTGCTACAGTTATATGTTACTTTGAAACGGTTAAATTGGTTCATTTGTTGATACTCTATTCTCATTGTTCCTTCGTGCATTAATGTGATGTTGTGCACTCGATAAAGGTTCTGTTGATACAGCACGACAGAATCGTGACCCAGGTTCTCCCATGAATGTCTTATGTTAACATGCATCGTTAACAACACGTTAAAGTCGTGTTAGTTGGCTTGAGTGTGAACTCCTCGCGATTCATTGTAACTTGAGATCATGGTAAAATAGCATCTCGGGTATTCTTAATGGAATTGAAGATCCGATATGGTCGAGTGTCTGTCACACAAGGATGAGCAAATCATTATCAATCTTTATTAACCATGAAATATCTTTTGGAGTCAGATATAACGTAACGTTAATTTGTGTTAGTTGTGTACTTGTGTAGAGTCCGCTGTGTCGTAGTTGAACTGAGGAATAAATGTGTGTCTCTATTCTTAACCCGTCCAGTCCTTTCTCTATTCTTCAGTGGTTTTATTTCCAATTCTTCACTTGAAATACATCAGCCAAATTAAGTCTATATTGGGTTTTTAAAAACTTCAATTAAGCCTCTGTATAATAAGTCTAGGTGTCAGGTGGTATTTGCAATGGATATTTCCTCGCGTCACGCTGAATCTCCCGCTATTAAAGGCCCAATGCAACATTTCAACATTTCAAAAATGTTAACAGACAACCTGCTTTAGGTACCCTTTTTACAATGTAAAACCCTGTAGCCACAGTAATAACAGTTGTTCACCCAAGCGGTTTCTCTGACCTCCGAATAAACACAAATTTACACAATGGCCACCTAACAAATTGTGCCCGTTCCACACACACCCACCATGTCCAGTGCCACTGTTGTCCACGTCTCCGACACACAGGCATCCCTGGTCGAACTCCTCCCCCTCGCCAAGCACCGTGGCCCACCAATCACGAGCCTTGAACAGAGACATGCTGCCGCTGTGGAAAAGAGGAAGACAAGAGACAGGGTTGTAAGATATCGCCGCCCTAGTGGACACCACACATATAACATCACTCAACTTAAACATGTGACACGGGGGCTTAACACACTACAGGACCCATCCGAACCGCACTATACTGGGTTTGGATATTTTCATTCCACATTGTCCTTTCCAATTTTGGATGTATAACCTGGCCAGCGCATTACAGCTCAGCTCAGCCTATTTGAAGTCGCAGGAGGAAGTGAAAGAAATGTGGTGGATGCACAACTAGCATGCTTGTCTCCTTTTCCTTCATCTGCATGTACAGTACCAGTCAAAAGTTTGGACACACCTTCTCATTCAATGGTTTTTCTTTATTTTTTATTATTTTCTACATTGTAGATTCATATTGAAGACATCAAAACTATGAAGGAACACATGGAATTATGTAGTCAACAAAAAACTGTTAAACAAACCAGAATATGTTTTATATTTTAGATTCTTTAAAGTAGCCAACTTTTGCTTTGATGACAGCTTTGCACACTCTTGGCAAGGTGTGTCCTAACTTTTGACTGGCACTGTATGTGTATGTATGTGCATGTATTTGCTTGTATTTGCTAGTATGCAGATGAAGGCACTCTTGAATCCAGATCAAATTCAGTTAATCTCATCTCATCTTCCTGAGGAAACAGCGCCCTCATTGTTAGGCTACTAAACCTGAAGAGCCTCTACCGAGGTTTAAAGGTAAAAGTCAAACCAGCTTGCCTCAGTCATTATCTTATGCACTTTGCAGTTTGCACTCCTCTTATAAGAATCACCTCCTTCACAGACAATACTGTCTCCTCTAGTACAGAAAAGATGAGGGTGGATGAAAGCAAGCATGTGTGTTAGAGTCCCACTTGGCTCTGATATTTTCAGCAACAGCACCAATTTGATTGGACAAGAGCATTTGATCAAAAACATTTGTCATCCTTAGCAAAACAAAGCAAAATTCTCAGGCTAGCACATGAGGATGAAATATGTGTGTGTGTGTGTGTGTGTGTGTGTGTGTGTGTGTGTGTGTGTGTGTGTGTCACGCAAATGTGTGTTTGACTTAGGCCTATTTTAGTCCCACATAAGAAGTAGCCTAAATCATTGATCTTCTGTAGAGGTTTGCCTTGATAAGACAGTACACGGCAAATCCACACGACTGTTCCCTTGACTTGCCAACAGAGGGGGACAGGCCAAAAGGACGAGTGGTCTATATGTGTTAGTTACACAAACCCCACTCCACTGGCCAATGGCAGGCCAGTCACATGACCAGGGATTGGTATCAAGGAATGAGCCAAGCAGCTTTCCTAATAATTGCCAAATGCTGAGCTGGTGGAAAGGACAGCTAATCCAGGAGAGACAGAGAGAGAAAGAGGGAATCCCTTCTCTCCCCCTCCATATAACCATCAATGAGAAATGTCTTCTTTCTTCTTCTTTTTTTTTACGTTTGCAGCTTTGAAGGGGTCTCGCCTTTATTCAATACATAATACCTGCTCATTCCTCTCTGTCAAAGGCCAGATCTAAAGCCTTGCAGCGACCCCTTATCAACCGAGAGGGATTATTAGATGGCTATCTTCTCCTTGGAACGGGACAGGAGGAATGGCTGCCATGACTAAGAATAAGTCAATGGCCACACAACCTCACTAGTATTACAACCAATCATCAACCAAATGAACCCCAAACTGCACAGACACATTGAATTCACCTGACGGGAGTGCGGCTTCAATAGTGCAGTACAGCAGGTCAAACCGTTGCAGGTAAAGGCTGTTTGGTATCTGACAGCTTCACATACTTGACTCACCAAGCAAAACCGAAGGTCTTCTGATAGCACAGGTCAGGTGTATTGATGGGAGGACGTTTGACAACCAGCAAGCACAGCAAACATTTTGGCAAGCAACCATATTATCTATAATGATAACAAGATGTGTCTACACTCTGGCACATGAACTCGACTCCTTATACTACTAGTAGACTCCTTATTTGAGGCGCAAGGCAAGAGATAGAGTAGCAAGCATTAGACCATCTGTTGATTCTGAAGGGATGCAAGGACAAGGTTGCACGATTGCGCTAGCAAATGCGCTGAATTTGGAAGGAGTGTGTTGGGGTGTGTTGATGTACATGTGTAACACAGTACTCCACTGAGATCAACGGCTTCCATCTCTCTTGTAAATAACCTGAAGCACCCAGGTAGCAGCTAGCCTTGTCTGCTAGCTAACTATCTGGCTAATTACCACTACCTGTGTCTCGTTAGATAACCAGCAGGATAACGTGTCCGAATTCTTGAGAAAGGCAAGGGGTTGTGTCTCACTTACCTCTATGAAGACGAGCCTGTCTGTGAAAGTGTGAGGATCGCAGTTGGGATAAATATCACATTTCTCGTGTCTTCACCAACTTGCTTGAAGCCATCTCCCTGTTGTCATAGCAGTGACGCTAAACGGTGGAGCTGCTACTGCCGCGCAAGATCGCACAACCCCACAGACCTCTGGGAAACTGAGTCTCTGAACTACACAGGGTTTTCAAGTGCATGTCAAATATAACATAATAGTAGATCGATGGCATAGTTTGATATTTCGGTTAATTAAAAGATAATTAAGATATATTGTCGGGCAAAATATATATATATATATATATACATGTATATATATGTACATCTAAATAGTTACCCAGTTACACGTTTTATGAAGTATTTCCAGGCGGAATGTTTTATATCAAGGTCACGATGTAATAAACATTGGACATCAAGTCAAGCTCATGTGGTACTGACAACTATGCCCACTTCTAGAATTAATAGGATATCAGTATTGATGGGATATCAACATTGTATGCCTAGCGATTTTACATTCAAATATTACAATTTTGCTTATGCCTCTGAATTCCACAATGAGTTCCTAATTGTTTGTTTTGTGGTTGTTGCTATCATAGACATTGGTCATGCAGTATACATTTCCAATCACTTTGTTCATAATTTTGTATAAGGAGGGCTCGTCCGGGATTTGAACCCGGGACCTCTCGCACCCTAAGCGAGAATCATACCCCTAGACCAACGAGCCAGCTGAAAAAGAAGGAAAACCGTCGAGCTACAGTGTGCCACGTTGAATGCATTCTGCACGGGTATTCTCATAAATTACTGCAAGATGTCTTTACTTTACCTTGGACTGCATTGCCATCTGCAGTCCTACTTTACTATTGCAACTTCAGTTTCATTCACTAATTTCACACACTATTCACAGTTTCATGTATGTAATAGGTTAATGACGGGACTATGAATGAAAATTGTGTTTTAAGACGTCAATTCATGTTTTATCAAACTTTTGATGTGTCATTGATTCACCATTTTCACTTACATGTGGCTAAATGGGTTTCCAAGAAAAAGCAGATGGAATAGAAAGATATGAAGGAATAGACAACTGTGTCCAGGAATAAATTGTCTTATTAATTTACGAAGTTATATCAGTTCAGCAACACAATTTGTGAGGAAAATATTTATATACAGTATATATCAACAAAGACCCCAGATCAGTTATTGCATGTTTTATTGATATAACTTCTCCCCTTTTAGACATAAATTCAAAATAAAGAAAAGGCAACATGCAGGTGGTAGCAGCACACTTAAAACACATACATCTTTAAATATAACGTCAACACACATGTGCAAGGCTAACTGAGTCGGACATTTTTGCCGCAAAAAGTGAACATTTTCGAGGTAGTGTTCAATTTGAAACACAAAAAGGTTGATGGAGGTGGATACAAAAGGCCAAGAGTTTATAAAACTAAAAAGAGTCTTCAATACATTTCACTGAACCACAAACAAAGTCCATTCCCCAGTTATTGTAGTTTTAAACTGCCTCTCTATATCATCTTATAATGTCTACTTGTAATGACTTTAATTGGAGCACTTTATTTGTATAAGCACCAGAGGGCATCAACTCTTACCATGCAATTTCTGATTGAATGTCATCTAAAATGTGTTAGAATGGTACTTTGCAGTGTGGATATGGTAGCAAACTCTCCATGTGATAGCTGAGGGGAAAACGGGGCTCTTGTAAAATTATCTATTATTACATCCATGAATCTACTGTTACAACTGCTGCCAATGTTGGTGAGTGTAATGCTCCCTCATATAAAGAGGTTAAAGTGCATTTCTTCCTCCTGACTCACTCCTTCAGCCACACTGTTGCACAATATGAGCCGGCTTCCCGGACACAGATTAAACCTACTCCTAGACTAAAAAGTATTTTCAACGGTGTATCTCCATTTAAAGTGTGGTTAAATCCTGACTTCAGAGGACTTGACTTAATCTGTATCCTGGAAACCACCCCCACTGGTGCACCTCAGTCTAAAGTGTCTTCCTCTTCTCATGCCCTTTTCTCCAACTGCACTGACAGGACAGGTGCAACTGGATCCCTGGTACTAGGTATCCTCCATTTTGTTTTCACCTATCCTGTGTTTCCAGATCAAAGTAGAAAGTGGAGAGGAGAAAACAAAGAAAGCCGCTATTGCACCCTATTCAAGGTGATGGTGTGGTGCCGTGAAATGCATGCTGGGATTGTTTAAAGAGAACATCAGTGTTCTTCTGAGGGTGCTCGGTTTATGATTTGCAAACTTTGTACACTGATACAAACATTACAATATCAAAAAATAATATAATGAATAATAATCTTAACAACAATAATGTGCAAATTATAAAAGAGTTAGTTCACATCTTTTTATGTTTGGTAATACTTTGTCATAATGGGGTGGATGACGTGGACAAGGTTGCAGACAGACAGACAGACACACAAAGACTGACTGATGCTGTGTACTTTAAAACAGTTCATTCAAAAGGGAGAAAGAAAAAGTCTTAAAAAGGCAGAGAAAGGAGCGACCAGGACCAAATGCAACCATGACTCTGTAGTTGGTGGTAGTCGTGGGATCCAAGGAAGGGTGTGTCCATAGAGCTAGTGTCTGTCGATTGGCTACGATATACAGTGGTGGCGGGGAGTTAGTAACATCCATCTGGGGTCTGTCAGTAGGTGAGTTTCAGTTCCATGAGGTTGGGGTTTTGGGATAAATGCGATGTGGGCCGTTGGTAGGGAGTAAGTGGGGGGGTCGAGTTATAGAATCTTCTGAAGGATGGAATTGGGCACTTCCAGAGTCTCGTCCTTCACCAAGACGATGTCATAAGAGTCCAGATATTTCTCTAGTAGCTCTTCCACCTGCAAGTGAGAAGAGAGTTTGATGGTGATTGGTGACTTACGACAGCACTGGTTGGATGCACAGATCCTACAATTACTTGACAACAGCCGTAGAATTTAACCCTTTAACAAATAACATGACATACAGTGACATGAAAGGACAAAATGACCATGCACCTTGTCGTTGAGGAAGCCGATCTTGAGGATGTTCTCCACGTTGGGCACACCGTCGGCCATGTTGAGGTCGCCCAGCGAGTCCCCCATGAGCACGATGTTGCAGTTGTCCTTCACCTGCTTGAAGTAGTCTGTGTTGCGCAGGGCGCCGTCATGCTTGTTGTACACGTGGATCAGCTCCCCCTTGAAGCCCTTCAGCACGCCCTGAGGAGACCGGTGGGGAAACAGCGCCATCTGTCAGCACACTGACGATACTGCAGCTCAGACTGGTGGTCTGTTCAATTTGACATCAGTCAAATGAGGAATATGAATCATGAGCCAAGATTTTAACAACTATTTTCTACTTGTAACGTGTATTATCAGAACTTTGTATAATAGACGGGCATATTCACTGCACACAGTAACCTAGCCTTGTATGCGGTCCATCTGAGAGGAAAGACCAGAGGGACTCACGTTCTCATCGAAGTCCATGAAGTTGGAGACCACCTTGACATTGGGGTGGTAGACCCCCGCCTGGCGGATGATCTCCTCCAGGACGTCGCCCAGTCCTGCCGAGAACAGTAACACAGGCACGTTGTGCTGCTGCAGGCGGTCAAAGAACTGCTCGTAGCCCTCCCTGGGAAACACAAATAGAAACACACGTCACTTAACATTTTGCATTCTTTAGCATCTGAGGGACCCTGATAGGATGACAACTCCCCTCTCTGACCTATCCAACTGCTTTTGGCATGTTTACCTCAAGCAAGCGTCCGAATCTCTCACCACCTCCGGGAGTTTGTCCTTCTGTAGCCTCTGCTCCACCAGTAACGTGTGGGACTTGAAGTACCTGCCGACACACAAATCACACACAATACCTTAGAAAGAGTACAAGTATGTGTTAGTACGTGTAGGGGTACACCTCAGTGTGTGTGTGTGTGTGTGTGTGTGTGTACACTCACCATTCTACCATAAAAGGGTACTTCTCCTCCATTGTTAAATGGGGATCAATTTCTATGGGGTAGTATGTGTCCTTAAGCTGCAGCAACTAAAAAGACAAACGAATAGGAGTTAATACATTAAATAATACACACCGCCATGGTATCATAGTAGTGCACTGAAACCTTTTCGGACTTATTATACAGTAAGTCATACAAAAGCAATAACAGCAGTAAAAAAAAACACAAAAAAAAACATACCTTTTTCCTACATTCTTCAGAGACGAGATTGCAGTTGTCAATGATATCTGTAAGGAAGGACAGGTCAGCTAGATGGACTACAGGCCACAACTATATAACCATTACACATTTTGGATATACACACATTTTTGACATACAGAATTTTCGGTTTGGTTTGAAGTTGTGTTCATGTTGTACTTACTATGACACGTGGGGCAGCGTTTTCCGTTGACAGCAAACTTGCTTAACGTCATGTCAAAGTCGGTGATGATCTATGAAAACCATCAGGGGAAAAAGGTCAGTCAGGAGAATAATCAATACCGCTCTGGAGAATGATGGACAGGTTACAATGTTGCAATGGTGAAAATGCTTTAGAAAAACTTGCCAGAATGTTTTAAAAGAAGCTAATCAGTGATATGTGTTGTAATTACACTTGACTGCCAGGAGGTGGCACCCTTGGCCCAATATGACTGTTCATGTATTAGTCAATACATAGATTCAGTCACACACACTTGCTTTCTTTCCTGTACCTGTAATTTAGAGGCTCCTCCTTTGATCAGACCACAGATGATCTGTTCCACCCTCTCTGGGTCCCTCATGTGAACCGTGTTCTTCTCAAACTCTGGCATCTGAGAGAGAGAGAGAGAGATTTAAGGTAAAGCTTCTTAAAACATACTTCGTTCGGCATGCAACGTTTGTCCATCATCACGCCCATTATGAATCGGTCAATGAATTGTTCTCAATCTACTGAATAGGTGGAATATTTTCAACTTTTCAATGACTTGTAAGTGTCAACAAAGTGGGTGAAAAAGAGACCTGTATACCTAAATCTCTGCCATTATTCAATGATAATATGAAGTAAACTAAACTGTAGTTTTGGAGATTCGTGAAAGCCCTACACCGCCCTTACAAGGTAGAGGCCTCTCTAGCCAATCAAGCCTGGAGGTTATCTTGGGTTGGCATGTGGTGTGAGTGTCAGGATGGAGGAGGGGGGGCGAGAGTTGTCATTACGCTTGCCATTTCTGAGACAAGATGAGTCAGCGGGGCGGTGTTTGAGATCCATCCCCCTTACATAACAGAGTAGCCCCTAGCTATGGGGAGAAGCAGACAGAGAGAGAATGCCAGGGAGAGGGATAAAGAGAGAGAGAGGGAGGGATAAAGAGAGAGAGAGAGAGAGAGAGGAGAGGCAGGGCACATTGAAGAGACACGGCAGACAGACAGACAGCGTTCTCCCTCAGGTAATCTTTTTTTCTGTTCCAAAGGAGTACAAAACCAACTTCCAGGGCTGCAGACGTTTCGACCCCGGTATTGAAGGGCTGACGGGAATCTAACTGAAGTCAAACCAAGGAGTGCCCTGGTCACCCTCTCCTGCTGGAGTAGCGGACAATCCATTGCGGAGAGTTAAATCGTGTCTTACCCGGGTCGTGTTATTTAAACAGGAACCAGGAGAGAACGTTTTGAAACATGGGGGGCACGACCCAATTTTGTCCGATAAAGACCACATTTCGGTTTCCTTTGCAGAACGTTTTGGCTTTGTTGTGAGAAGAGATCTAAATGGACAAGAGGCTAAGTGAAGGGAGTATATAGAGAAAGACTGACTGGTCTACGGTTCAGTTTACTCAGCTGTTGACATGGTCAAGGAAAGATTACAGAACAGCTGACTGGCATGCCCGTGTGTGTGTGTGTGTGTGTGTGTGTGATAACTACCCATCAGTGCATGACTGACAGCTTGACATGGGTGTTTCTGACTCATCATCATCATCACTTGCAATAAATACATAGACCGGCATCCTAAACTCTTACCTTCCTAAACTGCTGTAAACCTGCTCTATCCTTCTAAGTGCATCTGCCCTGATAGTTGACTCATACGCAGCAGAGTGCTGAAATCTTGCGTACACACCCCCATCGTCAACCCTTACCCCCAAACCAACCCAACCCAACCCAACCCCTCCCCACTGTACCCCGCTCCCCTCCTCCAGTAATACGATCAAGTGTATTTTTAAGGTTGCTAATGGAGCATAACCTTGACTGAGGGGGGTTGGGAAGGGGGGTTGGGAAGGGGTGTTAACCAGATACCCTCTGCAGGGTATTTCTCCATCAGCAGCACCCAAATACCACATAACCCTTGAGTGAACACACAGGACACACACGCGATAACTAACCAACTAACTAACTAACCAACCGTGTTATGAGAGTTCTGCCTAGAGTTTAATTGGTGTTTGTGGGAGTGTCCAGTGTTATAAGGGAGGTGACCCCTCCCCTTGTCCTCTCCTGGAAGTCTACCATCCCCAACCTTATGTAATATAGGCTAGACTGAGCTCCCTAAGCCTGGCATAATATTTTGATCCCTGAAAACAACACACCCACACACCCCACCTTCTAGTTCAGTGTATTGCTATGGACAGTTGTTGTTGTTGATGGAATTTAAATGACAGCCTACATCCAGAGAGAGAGAACCCAACAACATTCTTCTTATCTTTGGATGCACAAAAAGGTCTCACACAGACAGCCACACATAAAACACCCAAGAATGTGTCACTAAATGTCATTACTCACACACGTCACAGCTCCCAGAGTAGGCCAAACAAACTTAACACCAGTCCTGCCTTACAACTATCCATTCAACAACACAGCTCAAGCTATATAATACAAGGCCGACATATTTTACAATACTGGTACATAAAACATTTGACATGGTGTTATTATTTGCTTCCCTCTTTCTCACACACACACACACACACACACACACACACACACACACACACACACAAACAAACAAACAGAAACACACACCATATCCGATATTCTCAGTCAGGCGTTGAAAGAGCGCTTAACCACTAATGAATAACAAAATACCGTCTAATTGTACACATAGGCTACACTAGTGACTTACCGTTTTTCCTCTGGTCTTGAGCAAAACAAAAAAAGAAGAAAATGTTCTCTGTCAGACGTGGGCTTATATAGCCGCAGCTACACAGAGGGGGCGTCACCCAGAATAGATTACATCGGATAATCCCTCCCCCTGTGGGGGGGCTGGTGACGCACAGCAGAAACACATACTCACTCACACACACACACACACACACATATATATACACATATGAACACACAGCCCCACCATACATGACTACACACACACACACGCTTGGAGACCTGGCTGGAGCAAAACCAATAGAGGAAAGGTCATCATAGCCCTGTGCAATCATTCACCTTTGCCCTCCCCCCCCTATTCCTCTTAGCTCTAAAAAAAAAAAGGAACCCATATCAATCACTCACCTGCATTACAGAAAGACTCTATTGACAGGTGACGCAATGCTGAGGCGCATTTCTCCACTAACACTGAGCGCACACACCTAAGACCCTACTACAGCCTGTGTGTGTGTGTGTGTGTGTGTGTGTGTGTGTGTGTGTGTGTGTGTGTGTGTGTGGAATGCTAGGGTTGTCCTGTCCCTTGGCCCTCAGCCAGTGGAAGAACATGTTTGTGTGTATGCTGCTTCATGAAGGATAGTTAATTACACAAAGCCTCCAGTTATTCTGTACACACACACAGGTTTTGTTTCACCCAAACTTCAGCCTATGTAGGGGACAGATTTGGAGTTCTGCAAGTGTCACAGTCACACTCAGGCTTTGAACCCTACGGTCACACTGCGGTCAACCTCAATTATGCACATTTAACACTGACTGCACTCAACTTTCGCTGAACAAACAAGGCCACGGTCACACTGCTGAAAAAGCGGTTGTATAGCCAACATTCGGTTCATTCCATCGTTCATACACCCAAGGCCTGTCAGACACAACTGACACTCCGCACAAAGCATTCTGGGACACGAGAAATCCTAACCGTCTCACTCAGCCACAGGGTCAAATACCACAGCAGAACAAGGCCACCGACGTCCAATCAGAGAGCACCAATATAAGACCATAACAACACATCTACCCAATCGCAATCATTGACAACACAGAAGAACTCTAGTTAGACCAATCCTGTTCAAGTCTCTAAATAGAGAGGTCTGGGTTTGCTCTACCATAGTGACAGGTTAACCTCCTGGGATGAATTCTGAGAGCCTTTTTTGGACAGAAATATTGGCATTTTTAGAAGGGAGCAAGGAGAGAGGACACAAGGATGCAAGAGTCACTCGAAATAGAGAAAAGCTTTGCCTGTTTGCATTTGACGCCTGTGAATTCACATAGCTGAAAAACTTGAGACCAGGACAAAATCCTATAAATGGACACAGCACATACCTCGCTTTCGGCACCCATTTCTGAACAAGCCAATTTCTATTCTTTCCCAAACTATAGGGTGCCCACCTATGCAGCCCTAAATGTTGCTTTGCGAACAATTCCATCACACCAGAAAAAGGAATCCAGGAGGAAACACTGTTTAAACACCATTGTGTCCGTTTTGGTGCTTTTCCAACAGTCAAAATGCTAGCTCAACATTCTCTTCAATCGTCCGGCTTGCCTTGTACTCACAAAGGTGAGAAACTTTGTCCTCCTGACCATAGAATTCATTCACTGGGTGTACCAGCCAGTTGCCATAGTCTGAGGGGGGGGGGGGGCATTTTAATGCGTGGAATGAGGAATGGTATCAAACAAGTATTTGACACCATTCCATTCCATGCATTACAAACAGCCTATCCTCCACCAGCCTGCCCTGGTAAGCACACTCTATGAAGTCTATGACCTCACCCTGGTTGACCGCAAGCAAAGGTCACAGAGGACAAAGTGCAGAATGGAACTGTGCCTTTATTCAGAGGGGTCAGAGTTCAACTGTCGCCTCGTAGTCACACAAACGATTAGCTAGCTACTCCTCCCATTCAATCCACTCTCTGCCATTGTGCAAGAATAGAGTAGGTGAGGTGCTTTGAGGCAGTTGCCTATGAGATGACAATGGGGGCAACGCGTGGCTGAATGAATGTGTCCATTTACCCACAGCACTCTAGATAGTAAGTGGTCTAGATAGTGAGTGGTGCTCTTGAGCGAATCAATCCATAGGTCAAGTCAACTCTAGTGAAGTGTAGCTATAATGTCAATCAATACCTAACAGCACAAGGGCAGAATAGCAAGGTGGTTTAGTAGGTCCGTTTTTCGAAGCTGACTGCACTTAATTTCATGAGTTACACACCTTGACCTGCAGCAAAAACACTCACTTGAAGCTTATCCTGGTTGCTAGGCAGGCCTGGATGCGGTCACTTCACCAGAAACCGTGATCTGAAAACCTCTGTATGCTCCTCTGTGATAAAGCTGGAGTGAGATGCTGTATGCTCCATGTCAAAATCAATTATTTCTAGAATGTGATTGGCAGTAAAAAGTTCCTTGAACAATATTGTGCACCATTGTTCTACTCAAAAGGAAACTATTGAAATGGTAGTAACCACCAACTTGTGATGTGGTTGAGTGGGTTTATGTGTGTGTGTATTTGTGGTTGCACACATCTGTGTGTAAGTGAATGTCAGTGAGAGGGAGAGAGGGAGAGAGAGGAAGGAACTCTGACCCCTTCCACTCTAATGTACTCTGTCCTCTCCAGGCCTTAAATATGAACACATTCGAGAAGCTGTAAGTGCTCCATTTTTCAAACTTATCGACACTGGCACAGTGACAGTCGGCGGCTCTGATCGCCATAGCAACCGGCCTCTGTTTCACTGTAGATAACCTCCCAGGCCGCAAAGGGAAAGGGCTATAACTCTGTTGCTGTTGGTAACAAGGCAAGCCATGGCACAGAGGACAAGTCAAAAACAACATTTCTTTCTGTGTCCCCTTTTTCCTACTTCAAAAGGCGACAACACAGCCATAAGACCATATTAGGTGTAGGTCTACCCTTTTTTGGGGGGGGCAAAATTGCATAGACCTACTAATACCCCAATTGAACTGTACTCGGCTGGCTCGGTTACGCATCCACCACAGTCAGACAGAAAGGACAATGTGAAAGGGAAACATCAGAGCCAGCAAAGTATGTATTGTGTGGCCCCTAACTGGCTGTCATGAGCAGTACCACATATTTTGAGTCCAGTTAACAACACCTAAATGCCACACAATATATTGACTTTACAGACTGTGTTAGAGAAAGGGATATACCTTCTGGGTTCTTCCTTCTGGCGCCGGTAGAGCAGCCCGTTTCAGCAGCTCCATCTTTTTTAGTTGTTTATAGTAGTTTTTATACTGTTTATACCGACCCTATTCACCGTTTTACTACTGATGGGGACTGTTTTTATTCCTGATTTGCGTGCTACCAGGCCGCTATTGTTTACTTTCGAGAACAGCTGATGGCATTGGCTCAGCCGGTAATGGTTGTCGGTGTGCGGCCCACTGTACCAGAGGAAATAAGGAGATGGCATTGGGGAAGCAGAGCAGGGGTGAAGTGACGGATGAAGAAAAGGAGATATAAACCGTATCTTCCTTCTATCATCATGGGCAACAACATGGAGGAGCTTACGGCACTGGCGAGAGGACAGAGGGAATACCGTGAATGCAGTCTTATGTGTTTTACGGAGACATGGCTGCAGGAGGTTATTCCCAACGCAAACACCACCATCGAGGGCTTTCAGACTGTGCGGGTAGACAGGATTCACCGTCAGTGCGGTAAAAAGCGTGTGGAGTACTCCAGTACATCTTTAACCTGAGCCTCAGTCTGGAAAAGGTCCCATCAATGTGGAAAACATCTTGCCTAGTACCAATACCAAAGAAAAGGAACCCCAGTATTCTGGTAGCCTTATATATGCCATTTAGCTGACGCTTTTATCCAAAGCGACTTACATTGCAGTGAGTGCATACATTTCAGTATATATGGTCCCAGCGGGAATCAAACCCACAACCTAAGCGTTGTTAGCGCCATGCTCTACCAACTGAGCCACAGAAGACCTTGACATCCCACATCATGAAGACCATGGAAAGACTGGTGCTAGCACACATTAGGCCCCTGGTGAAGACATACTTGGACCCCCTGCAGTTTGCCTACCAGGCAGACATTGGTGTGAATGACGCCATCATCTACCTGCTACACAGAGCTCACTCCCATTTAGATAAGGCTGGCAGCACTGTGAGGGTCATGTTCTTTGACTTCTCCAGTGCTTTTAACACCATACAGCCCTTATTACTTGCGGATAAGATGCTGAGGATGCAGGTGGACTCCCCCATTGTTTCCTGGATTTTGAATTACCTGACCAATAGGCCACAGTTTGTATGACTGCAGGGATGTGTGTCGGACTGGGTTGTGAGCAGCACTGGCGCCCCCCAGGGGACAGTTCGGGCTCCCTTCCCCTTCACCCTCTATACCTTTCACGCAGTGCTGTACGCAGTGGTATGCTGGGGGGGCAGCATCAAGGAAGGTGACACCAAGAGGCTGAACAAGCTTATTAGGAAAGCTGGTTCTGTCCTCGGTGTCACCCTGGACACTGTGGAGGAAGTGGCCAATAGGAGGATGAGGACCAAACTCCTGGCCATCATGGGCAATCCTTCCTATCCCTTACATGACACTGTGGCAGAGCAGAGAAGCTCCTTTAGCAACAGATTATTACATCCACGTTGCACTAAGGAACACTTTCAGAGATCTTTTCTGCCTGCCACAATAAGACTGTACAACTCCTCCTCCGGCTGGCTCGATCTGGGTGATCAGAGTCAGGCTGGGGGATGTTAAATCACACTGGACTGTTCTTACTGTATATAATGTTTCAGATGTCTATTTTATTTTTATTCTATTATTCTATTGTCACTTTATTTTGTTGTTGTTGTTTGTGATGTGAGCTGCTGTCATGCCTTAATTTCTCCTTGGCGATCAATAAAGCACCTACCTATCTATCTGTCCTGTATAATGTTGCTCTTGCCCACCATCTAGTGGTGGGCAAGAGCAACAACAACACCAATCCAAACCGGACATCACTAAGCCTAGGACATCCATGTGTGAATCTCAACAATATTTATTCTATTTGTCCCCTCTCATTATCTCCTGCTCATTACGCACTGGAGGAGAGGGTCTGATGGGAACATCCTTAGATCTTCTCCAATGTGTTTTGAGGAGGAAAGCAGAAAACACAGGAGGGGTTGAAGAAAGACTTTTGAGATTTCAAACATGCTTGCTGCTAGCAACTGGATATTGCTGGGCTTTGGAGCAGATGTCTGTGTTTCCTCAAAGGTTCAGCCATCATCAAAAGCAGATGGCCTGAAGTTTCCATGCTGTGCTGCTGGGGACAATGTCAAAACAGACAGCTAAGGTTGTCTAAATTCAATCCCACAAAGACCTGGCCAGGTCATTCCTCCTAGCGACTGTATAGTGAGTTAAGTCAGAATGGGTAAACCGGCTAAATGTATACTCATCAATCGGACCTAATATAAAATTAACGATTAACAAATGTACAGTAAACATGTTGTCCCCCACGAATGATGTAGCGCCTCTCCTTGTGTTAATTGGTTACAAGAAAACGTATGACTGAAAAGTTAACGGAACGTGTTGTGCTTATTTCATTAATTATCAGTCTTGCTTAGCTTTGCTTTTATTTGAAGGCAGTCCACGGATTTGAGGTAGGTTGAAAAGTTAACAAAGCTTGTAGTGTTTATTTGATCTAAAATATTACTGTCAAATCCTTGGATATTAAAAAGATGCGGTCTGAGGTGCGAACTGCTCTTTGCACCCTATTATGATGTTTTCAACTATAATAACCTATCACGAGATGAATCGGCATAACCTTGAAACTCCTAACAATCTCGAAGGCAAGACAGATCAACCAAGTTTCGTCAAAATTGGGTCAAATCAGTGTAATTTTGAATGAATGCCGCATCTGTATAGCAAGACGCATCATTCATCCAAGTTCGTCAAAATTGCCCCAGTGTTGTCGGATATAAAGCCTGTGACATAAGCGACCGAGACCGATCCATAGTCATTAGCATAGGACAACTAGACCTGTAGTTATTGCAAGAGAGAATAACATCTCACAAATAGCCATCTTTCAAAATGATGAACTAAAATCAATGGGTTGGCTACTTATTGGCATCCTGAATAATATAACCAGATCCATGAATGTGTGATACATCTACGTACAGTGCATACTATATTCTGTACTCCACTAGGCCTAGGCCAGTAGTTAGTTATTTCTAGCGTGTCTGGTTATGTTCATTCCCTGTTCTAGATTGAATGATAAGGTTCAAACCCGCAGCTAGTCTCCTCCTAACTATTTACCTGTGCCTATATGGGTACAGCAGTTGCAGGTCTCTCTTCTCTTGTCTTCGCTGTCTATCAAATAATGCTCACTTGTGCTAGTGCTGACATCAGATGACGTAACCAGCTGGATGACTGTGTCCGATACAGTATTTATTACAGTACGTAACTTTCACTATCAAACACTGATTCTGCAACATTTCCCTCCCATGCTGTAATAGGCGCTGTGTGTCAATCATTCATAAATTAGCCTATCCCATCTTGAATAACTAGAAGGAAAAAGTAGTAGCTACACATTTTTGCTTGTACATTGTATGATTCAATGCCGATGCGCAAACTTGCAAATACCTTTCACATGTACCTAAAACTGGACAATGCCCTCTACAGGCCAGCCCACACTGTAATGCGTTAATTATTGAGGATAAGCAACGGGGAAACAAGGCGCACCTGTGTTATGTGCCTGTATAGAATGGCATACTGGTTGAACTTGTTTGATAGACTAGACAGCAATTTGGCTCGCTAGCATTTTCGGGCAAGAGGAGTGGGGGGCGGGGGGGTCTGTATAGCTTGCATAACTGTGGACTACCACAACCACAAACATTTCCCTAAAACAGGACAAGAACATGACAGTAGGACTTGCTGACAAAGGACGTTTATTGTCATTTCGCGGTTTTGAATAGCTTTTCGTGACACTGCTGCGATAGCTAATGACCTCTAAAAAAACCCACTCCTAGGTCTAGGAACATCCGCGACTGCGCAATGCACGCCTGATCCGCACGCCAGTCCACTCACCATCTCGATGATCTTGGTTTTCTTTCCCGCTCTCTTTTTCTTAGCGAAAATGTACTGGGCGAGAACCACCCCACCGAAAAGGACACACACACTGGCACTCGCCGCGGCACTCACTTTCACCACGGCGGTCTTGTCCATGACTGTGCCGCTCCTAATAAACAAACGATCCAACGAGTCCTTTTTTATGTCAACATGGTCCCTCCCTCGATCGGCGCCAGCAACTGGCTACGTACGCATCCGACAGCCGCTACCACTGGGGCGTAAAGAGGGGTGCGCCCCTTTATCCAAAACGGTTTCTCTCGGTTATGAGCCAAACAGGCGACCCTGAGAAGGAAGGATTGTACAACTGAATAAACATGACACATCGTGTTCCATGTAGCTGGCTATTACGTTTGAAGCACATTTCTTCAGTTTCAGTGGGATTTGTTTCGAAGGTGGTATGAACCACGTCCATGGTAACCAGTCCCAACAAAACAGATTGGGGATGATAGGAATATGTGTGAGAAGAATGCACTTACATGACCGATAAGACAGAGGGTGCGATTGTCTTGTTCAGAAAAGGTTTTATATTAACAGTCTTCACCGTGTTGTTGTTCGCAAAAGCATTCATAATGTGGGGTATTACATGTTGTTCCTGTTTTTCAGGGGGGGGAAAAAATGCACGGAAAAAATGCCATCCTCTGCTTCTGTGTGGTGAGTTACAGAGGACGTGCTACTTTTGACAGTGGCAGCCTGACTCTAGAATGTGGTCTCCTGACATGACAGTGGCCTCAATTGGAAGTAAAAGAACCAACCTTGTAAAAAAATTATATAAAAAAAAAAAAAAAAAAAAAAAAAAAAAGAGCTAAAAAAAAATTAAAATAATATTGTGTTGTTCTTCAAAATGTAACATTTCTGCAGCTTACTCTTCGACTGAGAAACCCATTCCTTTCATACACATCATGCAACCGTATCCATATCAAACTTAAAAATAGTCACTTTCATCAGTTGAGGCGAAACAAACAATCGAGGTTCAATAATATTCATTTTTATTATTATTACTTTATGTTTTGCAGTTATGCAGTCTGATATAAAACCATTTAAAACCAGAACTTTGGGGGAAGGACTCTCTGTGCTCCTCTGCTCTCAAGAGATCCAGAAGAAAGAAAATGATGTGAGGGGGGGAGAGCGAGGGCAGCAAGTCTTGTGACAGCCTGGGGCAGACTCACAGGGTTGGAATGCATGAGTAGATTGTGAGAGTTGAATAACCAATGCACAAGGATAAAAAAGCTATGTGCGTGCCTCTAAATTTAGCTGTAAATAAATAAACACAATAACAACCAGCAGGGTAAAGTTTGTTGCATGGAGTAAGCAGAAGATGCCCCTAACCTGTAATATAGGGTCATATTTTTTTTTCTTCAACCTCCTAAATGGATGTAGGGTAGTGTAATCCTGGATTTGTGGTTAGGGGAAACTTCTGCCTTGATCAAGCTACATATAGGACACTTGTCTGATGAGGTCACGTCATGACATCATCGTCATAACAATCGTCGCTGGACTACTCCACTTGCCGGATGCCCTTGGCCTCCTCCATTTTCCGCAGGGTTTCGTCCCATTGGGTAAACTGCTTGGACAGCAGGAACATCTGCCAATAGGGTCAAGGTTCAAAGGTCAGTGGGGGAGGCAGTTTTCCTCTATTAGCACAAATGCTTGATTTCTCAGAGTTTCATGTGACTTATGACAGACAAGACACACTCGCTAATTACTTTCGGCAACAGTCACATTCAGTCATCTGACAGAGGCTCTCTGTGTCTGCACTCAGGGAGACGCCAAACTAGTATTGATGTACACACTCTTATGAGAAAACAGCCGCTGTTGACAATTCAAGTTCTACTATCCCCTTTGGCCCTGTCTTAAATATTATTTCATAATAATATTTCAATAAATCAATTTGACTTCATCTTAAAAAAATTAAATTAAAAAAAAAACTTGGAGGCTTACCATTTTGTTGTATTCTTCAAACAGCTTCTTCACCTCTAGTGACTGGGCCTCAGTTTGGTCCTTCAGGAGAGACAAGTGACAAGAATAGTGTTGGCAGGCAGATTCAATTGATTATTGCGACTCACACGTCAACCTAGTAAAATCTCAACAGATGCAAACAGACAAGTAACCGCAAACACTTTACAAAACTGCTAAGGCGAGAGTGAGAGTGAGAAAGAGAGAGGAGTACTTGAGAGAGTGAGGTTGCTTAGCATTCTGCCAAAAAGTGTGCCCTTATCCACTTCCCCTCATGCATTTAAAAGCATTGGAATGGTGCCAGCATGGCTGGAGATGGATTCCTCAATCTTGCTTACACCAGTCCATTTACTTTGAAATCCGTGAAGGGGGGGTTTTCCAGGTTTGAAGAAAGCGGTGGAGAATCACACCACAGCCAGATGGGAAAATCTTACCTGCTCTTTGATGTGAATCTGAGACAGCCGCTGCAGCTTGGTGGCATGCTCTGGTACATCTGCGGAGTGGACAAGCACCTTCAAATGAGCTCAACTGTTAAGATCCTAACAACACAAATCATTATTTCATCATTCACACAGACCAAACATAGGCCCGGCCCAGAAACACCGGGGAGCCTCGAGTTTCTAAACACATCCCAACAGCCTCCCTACTCCTTAGACATTTGTGTCGATCTTAAAGCACTGGATTAGTATAAGCAAGATGGCGATAATTCCAGTTAGCCTATCAGAGGCTAAGGTAAAGCTCCTGCCATCTTGCTTCAACCTATTCAACACTTTAACATCTACAGAGGTGTCTAGGGGGTAAGGGCTAGGGGTTGTTTCTGGAGAGCCAGAGTGTAAGGTCCATAAGAATGTAGCTCTCCACTCATTCTATTTCTATAGTAAGGTCAGCGTGGATATGACCAGAATGGCCAGCTTTGACTAACCTCTGATGTAGTTGCTGTCCAAAAGGGGCTGAAGGCTGCTGACCTGTTCCAAAAGGGTGGCCTGGGAAAGCAGGAAGTCCTCCTCTGCGGATTGAGACAAAGGCACAACTTTTTACACAGCGCAATAGAGGATTGGATCAGTAATATGGAAATGCTATACAGTTTTAATGGGATGCCCTCTGCAAGCTTAAGATATAGCAGCCTTTGATCATTGCAGATCAAAGCTAGTCCTTAAAAGCTACTGTCTTAACGACATCACTGATCAATAGCGGTGCATGTCAATCGTTCAAGCATGTGCTTTCTGTCACATTGTGTTTTCTACATAATCATTAATGTTTTTTTCCCCCTCTTTAATACTTTTTCAGAGGGGGAGTAAACAGATGGAGAGACCGGTGAGGGTTGAGACACATTTGGAAGGGCGGACATGGGATTAGAACCTCAGGGTGTAGGGGCAGCTGCAGGCTATACGCTCCAGAGGAGATGTGCTACAACTACACCACTACACTACTCTTATTCCATTCGTGCACGTTGACAATCAGACATTTCTTACCAGCAAGTATGAACTCCAGCTTCATAGCATCAGGCACTGTGATGTGGTCAGTAAACCGGGGGTCCAGATACTTCAACAGGTCCTCAACTGCACACAGGAAAAGAGGCTGTAGCATGTCGTATCCATAATTACTCCCCATTGACGCCCTAAGAATGTGCGCAGTGCACTAGCACCTATCCAAGATTCACAGCGTGTTACTCACTCTTCTTGTGCAGGATCTTCACTCGTTCCCTCTTGTTAGCCGTGTTAGCGAGGGCAGCTTGAACTCTGGACAGGGAGTCTGCGCACTAGGGGGAAAGAGGGCATGAGAACGATTTATGTCAGTATTTTACATGTGAAGAGCACAAGTTAACATGCTAGTTAGAAGAATAGTCATTCCACTTTCAACATCCCGGTAAACAGTTTAGGTAGCCTAGCTAGCTAGCTAGCTATGAAGGTTTGGTTTGCTCTCTCCATAGTAACAACAATCTAAAGTTGGTTCACTAAAAACGATCACGGCATCAAACTAGTTGCAACTCTAACTCTACACAGCCTCTCGCAGAGTAGCAGGCAGAGACTTACTATGTTACTACTATGTAAAACCAATGGATATGGTAAAACCTTATAAAAGCCGTTATATTCATAATCTGTGGTCCACAGCCTTTGAACTTAGATAGCCCAAGCGTATCTCTATAGTGTATTACTACCAGTTTAATAGATAGATAGCTTGTATAGAGTTTTCTTTGGTCTATATTGTGCTTTGTGTCAGTGTCATAAGACAGTGCAGAACAAGGGCGTTCACATTCACTCACACAGCTAGCCATCTAACATTAGCTCGCTTGCTATCAACTTCAATTGCTTTTCTGTATTTATAAGAGAATCGTCGCGGACAAACCTTGACGGTTTTCCCTCCTCTGTTTCTTCTTTCACCGTATATACGACTTTCCAGCGTCTGGAGACGCGTTTCAAGGTTATCAATTTCAGCTTTTCTTTCCATCCTTGATCCGGATAACACAACAAAAATGATGATGGGATTGGAAATGATGACGTACAGAGCAAGCGACGACGCACTCTTATCGCGTAAGGGTCTGCTGCTGTCAAAACTGACAACAACCACCACGGCCTCTTCCTTCATCGCCGCAAACTGCAAAACGCTCTGGAAAAGTAAGATTTCCATCATCACAACACTACAAAATAATCTGTTACACGAGAAAATCGTTCGAGAAAACAATTTGCCCAAGAACACCTGTACTGTAGCCAGCTAGCCCTGGCCTATGGGACTCACTTGATAGCTACCCTAGCTAGCTAGCCGACTAGCGTTACGCAGCTACATCTGATCTGTTTAGCAAGTCAAAACAGATTGATTGCAGCGAAAATTGCCTTTTACAATAATGACAATGCATGACGGACATTACCATTTGTTTATATTGTTAGATTTCAAAAGGGACAATGAATGTCAGTGAGTCTTACAAATACCTAGCTACCCACCAATGGCTAAATGTGTAATGTTGTTCGACCATCATTGCAGGTGCCTTAAAATGACATTTACAACAATGGTAACATCATAACACAGCCGAAAGACATGTTGAGGTTGTAAATGTCTTGTAATATAGGCCTATATTGATGTTTTGGCTTTGGGGTTACACTGTGTAAGATTAACTGTAAATGTCAAACCATTCCAGCTTGATTTGATCAATGTATTTGGCTGATGTTGACAGGTAGAGACTGTAGCTAGAGAAGACGTCCTTTATGTGCCACCGGGAGAGACGGGAGGATGGCAGATGACAAGGATGTGCTGCGAGATGTTTGGTTTGGTCGGATTCCCACCTGTTTCATGCTGTACCAGGATGAAATCACTGAAAGAGAGCCCGAACCCTTCTATGTGAGTGTCTTAACTGTCACTAAACACATTTTTGGTATACTGATTTACTTTTGCTGGACAATGTTGTTTTCACTGTAGTTTCTCATTTCAAACTCGGGAGCTCTGCAGTCAGATCACGCTTATAATGACTCACCTGCATGTGCATCACCCAGGTAATCTGGGCCTTTTATGTATGAACAGCACTGTAGTAACTTAAGAAAACTTGAACAGGCTTGCACTAAACATTGTTGTCAAAAAGAGTAAAAGTTAGGCTTGTGCTTGTAGCTTAGGGTGATGATAGATCATATAAACTTTCATGTTGATCTCAGCTATGTGAGGTTTTAAATGGCAGTAGTCTAAGAGACGTGACTTTGTCGTTCATCCCATCGTCTCTGTCTAATCTGAAGAGAGGTGATTTAACTAATCAAGGGGAATTCCCAAGAAGAATCCACCACGCTGCTCTCACCTAAGTCGTTTCAGATCAGAGCCGATGAAGGAGGGAAGACGACACTTGAATAGAGAGAGACTGTTGAGACTAACCCCCTCTCTTTTCGCTCTCTCATCCCCCTCTCATCCTTCCACTTTCCCTCTTTCACCTCCCCCTCTCATTCCCCTTTTCCCCCCTTTGGGCTCCTTTTTGCCTTCTCTCATCCCCTCTATTCCATCTTTCATCCCTCTCTCTGGTCCCCTCTCTTTATTGCCCTCATCCTCTCTCCTTCCACTCTCTCGTCCCTCTCTTGGCTGTTGCTTGTTCAGCTTCTCCTCCCCAGGGTGAGCTACCTGACTCTGGTCACAGACAAGGTGAAGAAGCACTTCCTGAAGGTGATGAAGACGGAGGACGTGGAGGAGATGTGGTTTGAGTACGAAGGCACGCCTCTCAAATGGTGAGTGTGTGTGTGTGTGTGTGTGTGTGTGTGTGTGTGTGTGTGTGTGAGAGAGAGAGAGATTTATTCTTTGTTTTCAACACAATAATCTGTATCAGGCTATTCTATGTTATCCATGTGTTATGCCACACCTTTGGTATACTTGGTATTAGGATGGGTCTCTCAAAATACCTACAGCATCTTAAATTTGCTTTCACAAATACAGTATAGGCAGGCTACCAGCAGAGTCCTTATGAGCCACTACTGAAAAGCATGTGGAGAATTCCCAAGAGCACTGGCCCTCCATAGGAACAGTGTCTTAGCAACACAACCACAGAATGCAGCAGAGGAAACAGCACACACACACGCACACACACACACGCACACACACACTGTTGACTGACTCATCATAATCTGTTATATTAAATATTTGTTATTTTATTGTTGTATCTATAAACCCTGAATCTATGGACCAACTGGTTTTACGCACCAATAAGAGTACATTTTTCAATGTACAAAGCTGGGAGCGCACCGTGGCTATCCACTGACCAGTTACCAGGTTCAGCCACAAGGTGGTAGCAGAGCACAAGCAATGATAAACGCTCATAGATTGAACAAAGTAGGCTAGGTGAGCAAGGGGGTTCTAATGTTATGGCTTTGAAATAGAATAAAATGTTTTTGAAAATGAAATAGCCCCATTTTTCTATTATATAATAAAACGGGTTGACATTGTTTCCCTACGGCGATATGATTGAAAACCCATCTCTTCAGGCTACATCTTAACAGTCCCTCCTAAAGACCTCTTCACCCCCACTAACCCCCCTGTACTAACCCTACCCCATACCCTTGAGACCTCTTCACCCCCACTACCCCCCCTTGTACTAACCCTACCCCATACCATAAAGACCTCTTCACCCCCACTACCCCCCCTTGTACTAACCCTACCCCATAGCCTAGAGACCTCTTCACCCCCCACTACCCCCCTTGTACTAACCCTACCCCATACCCTAAAGACCTCTTCACCCCCACTACCCCCCCTGTACTAACCCTACCCCATACCCTAAAGACCTCTTCACCCCCCACTACCCCCCTTGTACTAACCCTACCCCATACCCTTGAGACCTCTTCACCCCCACTAACCCCCTGTACAAGTTCTCTCCTGTTAATAATAAAAAAAATAAAAAAATAAAGGCTTCTGGCATTATGACTGCCAATGGCCCATGGTATGAGCATTGGTTACTTTGTCTTATGATGACTGTTGGATAGATGATTCACTTACTTAAACAAATGTATTTGTTGTACGTCGCTTTGGATAAAGGCGTCTGCTAAATGCCATAAATGTAATGTAAATGTCTGATTTGTCTTTTTGTAGGCACTACCCAATCGGAGTGCTGTTCGACCTCCAAGCCTCCAACACTGCCCTGCCCTGGAGCATCACTGTGCACTTTAAGGTAGGACGTCAACCGGAAACAGTCCTTAAGAGCTGCCTGTGTTTAGGCCTTTGCTTTCTTAGTGGAGGGACTGTCGGACCCAATGCTCTTGACTTGCTCTCCTTTCCTCATGTCCTTTCTCGAGTGATCAGATCACTAATCTGGAAAGTATTTGGATAGGCAAGAATGATATCGTTATTATGACACACATTGACTGTTAGAACGTGTGGCCTTTTGGAAGAAAAAAAAAGTCATACCCAACGTATGAACCTACTTCAACAGTATGTGTGTATGCTATGAAATAACCGCTATCTGTACTGTCTGTCCTACACTCGTCTGTAGATTAGATTAGATTAGATTAGATTCAACTTTATTGTCATTGTGCAGAGTACAAGTACAGAGACAACGAAATGCAGTAGCCCAGTACTATGATAATACAACTTTGAAACTTCAGTGCCTGTACCCTAAGCCTCTAAGACTCTTCTCCTCTCAAAGAAAGCCTAGATAATATGGGCCGTTTGGCCTGCTCCTTTACATAAATGACTAACAAGCAGCCCTTTGTGGTTCCTCTCTCTCTCTCTCTCTCTCTCTTTGGTAGAACTTCCCTGAGCGAGACCTGCTCCACTGCCCCACCAACTCTGTGATCGAGGCTCACTTCATGTCCAGCATCAAGGAGGCAGACGCGCTCAAACACAAGAGCCAGGTCATCAACGACATGCAGAAGAAAGACCATAAACAGCTATGGATGGGCCTGCAGAATGGTGAGGACACTTATACATACATGAAGAAAGGAGAAGAAAAAAAACAGTGCTTGCTAGAATCACTGTAGTAGTTTTAATTCATAATAACAAGCAGTAATCAAACGGACGCATTTCGGCTTTCGGGTTCCAAACGATGCACCCTAAAGTTACATTTATTTGAGTGAGTTGAGCATGTCAATCCACCTTTCCACTTCAACAAACACACATCTAGATACACACACACACACACATATGAAAACAAATGCAAACACACACACACACACACACACACACACACACACACATATATGAAAACACATGCAAACACACACACACACACAAGGCCGAGGTTATCAACAACATTTAGTTGTAGATGAGCCTGCAGAGCAGTGAGAAAAGGACACTTACACACACACACACACACTAACACACACACACACACACACACACACACACACACACACACACACACATACAGTACGGGTAGATCATTAATGGCTTGTTGATGACCTGGCTTACACGGCATGCAGAAAAAAAATACTACAAGCAATTATAGATGAGCCTGCAAAACTGTGAGAAGAGGGGATCTGCTACTTCTTCACACACAAACACACAGTCTCATGTTCCGCTTCTATTCCATACGTAACAACACCTCACACCCACTGTCCTCCATATCAAAGCGACTAATGACTGAAACCCAGTCCACCCCCGCTCTCTGAACATTAAGACGACCTGTTTGATCAGAAGAGAGGATTCACTATTGATTCCTAGTGTGGTGTTCAGTGTGAACCATGTTGTCATCACTTTGATATGTGGGCTGTACCATGAATGAGTTATGTCCATGAGAGGGGGGTGGATGGTGTAGAATTGATGCGTGGGCTTGTCAGTTGGGGGGATTTCTGCATTCTCAATTTATTTGAAATAAAGGATACGATGGGGGAGTTCTAAGAAGCATTTGGCTTGTTAAACTTGCGTCATGGCGTCAAACACATACCATTCAGACATCCATTATCTCCAGAAACATGACCACTAAATCTGTTTTTCATAATACAAAATATGTATAATCCGAACCTTCTCAGAAGGATATGACAGGGGAATTCTCTGTAAACGGCTAAACAAATGACCGAAACAATTTCTGAGGTCTGTTTGAGAGCGAGAATCCATGCTTCTGAGACTGCATCATACTTTGCTTGGCTTCCTACCCATAGTATTGAGACATCCATCTGCCAACACTAATTCAGCTGAACCATGTCCAACACGGACCTGGATCAAAACCACATCCATGACAAAGCTTTCAAAGGTGCAGTCAAGTGCATACTGAAATCAATATGCAGTCATTTGACGATTATTCACTGATCTAGCATGACTGGATTGGTCAAATCAAGCTTTCAACTACAGTACATTGATTTTGTGTGTGATCAGTGATTTCCTCAAGGAAGGGAGGAAGGAAGGAGTATTAAGAGTATTAAAACAGGGCAATACACACATCAACATATTCTAAGACAATTGGCCTGGTTTGAGTCCATTATTGCAGCTTTCCTTCCCCTTTTGAAATGTTACTGTTCTGACGGTTTTAGGGGAGATTAATATGGTGGAAGCTACGCCTACTACATATCTATTAAATTCCTCCAAGTTAGTTTTGTCTTCAAGGGTGGATAGAAATATGAAATAAATGTATTATTTATTAAATAACTAATAATATGTATTGAAAAAGAATTCAAACAGACACATTTCTCAAAATTGTATTTAAAAAGTATTCAAACAGACACATTTCTCAAATTGGACTGTACCACAAGATTAGCCCCTACCACTGTATCACTCACATGTCAAGTGTATCACAACCATGGACTCTACCCAGGACTCAGCTGCTATACCTGGTTTTTATTTTCACTTTCCCCCCCAAACCCAAACGTTTTTTAAAGGTTTCGTACCCGGAACAGACCAGAAACAGAGAGAGAAAGCAACAGTTTAAGCATCATCCAGGGGAGAAAGCAGGTCTGAAATGTTTCAAAAGCTAAAATGGTGTGAAAGTGAGAGAAATGGGGAGGGAGTACGAAACTAACACAGGTTTCAAAAGGTGAACAGTTGCAAAGTGAGTCTCTCTGTTTGTGGATGAAGTGAGTTCTCCTCTTATTACAATGTAAACTTGAAAGCGATACAAATTCAATCCACTGTTATTACCAATATGTACATGACCCTCTGTCAATCATTAAAGATTGAAGTATGGCCTCTCGTTTTCAGATCTGGAGAACAGGTGGAAAACAAATACAACAAGTATGTGTTTGTTCCCTGTTAGCATCCATTTTGAAATGGATGTTCTCCACAGTATTGGATGTAATGCATTCTGAACATGTGTTAACATTGTATTTGTTCATTCCTTCATCACTAGCTCTGGTTCCCTCTCTTTGATAGATTTGGCCTGGGTCATGTGCAGATGGCACCAAACGTTTTGAGTGCAACAGCTAGGGCCCTACCTGAGTTTGTCCAATAAGAACACAGATGTTTAGTTTTCCATTGCCATACGTTTTGCTATGGTTTGCCTTCTGAACACGACCAAGGTCTGATAGAGTATTTGACTGTTTTGGGTTGTGTTCCTTCTCTGTAACCACGTTAACCAGGTGTGGTTGTGTTGTGTGCTGTGTTCCTCAGATAAGTTTGACCAGTTCTGGGCCATGAACCGTAAGCTGATGGAGTACACCACAGAAGAGGGAGGATTCCGCTACATCCCCTTCAGGATATACCAGGTGACATGGCGATTCATGAAATGTATTAAATGTGACAGCTTCTGTTCAAAGTTTCCCTGAGTAATGTCATCATAATGATGATGTGAAATCACAACTATTTTTCATAATTTTTTCAAGTGATGTCATCAATGCAATGGGACAAGAGATGGGCCATTACAGTCTATTTATCGTTTTTCCAGGATGATGTAATCAATGCAGTGTGGCACCTGCTCTGTGACACATTAAGGCTTCTATTCACAGTTATACAGGCATGGTGACATCACTGCAGTAACACACTGTTCACTATGACATCACATCTATTACCTTTGTCAGGCATGGTATCATCAGTGCAGTGTGACATGACTGTGACATCACATCTCCATTCACTGTTTTCAGGCATGTGTGACGCACTGTGCACTGTGACATCACATCTCTGTTCAGTTTGCACTTATGATATCATCAAAGCAATACACTGACATCACAGCTTTGGTACATTGGTTTTCAGTAAGGATGTCACAAACCTTTGAGTGTAGATATCAATTCTGGACATTACCGAGGAAAACAATATGTTAGATGTATATTACACAAGTTCACAACATTGTATCCTATGGTGATCAATGTATGTCACTCCCAATCAGTCATTTTCATTACAACTGTCCTAACCACATCACTGTAAAGTAATGAAGAACATTCAGTGTTGTGTTGCAGTTATCTAAGAGGTTTGGCTTTTCATGCAGACATTGATCTGTTTTTGGCAAGGGAAGTAGGGATATGAGAAGGCATTGAAGAGACATAATATGAGAGTCACAGAGAGAGTGAAAGACACAGCAGCCCTCAAATTGCTGCAGGACCTGATCTCACCCCTAGATGGTACTGTATACTAGAGTTTTAGTGAAGGGCTTTTCACTCATCCCGTCAACACCGTGATCATGGTCCCACGCAATTTGATGTGGTTTGCTGAGGCAACATCACTTTATGAGTTTATGAGTTTTTTTGCGTGTAGGGGGGCTACACTGTATGCTGTTGTCCTTAAGGAACTACCCTGGACCAGTGTTCAAGTGCAGGATATTCATTTAAGTGTCATAGCAGTTAAATTGTATTTTGCTTTTCTGTATATTTTCAACACTGCATTTTGTAAACTATTATGATTGCGGTTGGGCTACATTATGAATCAGGTCACATCACCGTTTTCACCAACCCATTATAACTCCAAACATTATAAATCATATCTGTTTTCATCCAGGCGCCGTCATTTTGCTTTGTCATAACAATGACATACGGTTTTCTTCACCCGACTCAAATGAAGCATGATTGAATATGGGGCGCGGGCCAGAGGAGGGGGGGGGGGCTGACTCAGGTAAAACTCCCTCAATACGATGAATAAGCGCCAGCGTCTCGCCCTGAAGGCCTGGAAAATATTAGCCCGCATCTTAGAACCAGACTGCGGGGGAAAACGACGCGCCTGGAGCGGACATCAGTGCAGGCCCACTCGATACTGCATTCATTACACAGTTCTCCATTTCCTCGGAGCAGATTGACTGTTGTAGCCTACCTGACGAGTAAAGTGCAATTAATTGCGTTGGATAGTGTCTGTCTTCTTAGCCCTTATTTTGTCTTATCGAATTAACAAATTAGGACTAGTGATGTGGTGTAGTCTCTGGGAAATCGGGATGTGTTGCCCTCGTATCCGCTCGTTACACCTTGTTTAATTATTGTAACGCTTGTGAGGCTTCCGATGGGGATTAACTTAAAAATGATCATCAGGCCTATATTAGTAGCTATTGAGTACGTTTTAATTGTTTACTTCAACAAGTAATTGAAGTACCACGTTAAATTAGATGAATATTGTGAAACATTGGATGCTTGAGATTCGTCCCATATGGATCCATTTACAAGGGCGGTGGAATGACTATATAAATCAGAATGTTTGAAAGGAAATTCAAGCGTCGTCCATAAATAACTCATTTTACACTTCAACAAAAACATGTCGTATTCGGCCCATAATAAAATGGCCCTACGCGACAATTAAAAAAAGTGGTTCTAAAACCGCAGACGCACCAAAAGCAACAGGATTCCTTGTCTAGACAGAAATGCACTTGTGTGGATGCAAAGTTAAATAGAACCAAAGGCGGCCAAAGCTATACGGGACCGGATGCAGAAGTCACCATTGATGACTATATTTCAGCCTGGAGGACCCCTCTGAAGACAGATTGCGGTCTTTAGTGTAAATAACATGTGCTGCTTTTGATGCAGACAGAATTAATGACAACACTGGTTCTAAATAACAGAGCGCTCACTTCCGTCTGGGCTGTGCTCCTTATGGAAAAGGGAAGAGATTTCGAGGGCTTGGGGACGGATTTATTTGTGTGCGTGTGTGTGTGCGTGTGTGTGTGCGCGTGCGTGTGCGCGTCTGCGCCCTTCTTTAGTCCTTGGTGACTTGCGCGCTCCAGTCTGTTTCGGGCGCCAGTTTCCGGGCTACAGTAGTGATGGCACTATGTGATTCAAAGCGCCAGAGGCAGAAAGTCTCACGGAAAGTGAAAATTATAGCCTAATGCTTGTATCACAGTCTGGTTTGGTTACATTGTTTCAGGTATGCCCTGTTTCCTCTGTGACTAAACGTTTACTCGTTGCCCTAACCTTTCATCCCACTCATCTTTTATGTTATGGTGCCATTGAGAGGCGCCTCCCTTTAGGAATCTAGGTTTATTGTGTCTTTGATTTCATCATTTGGGTCATGACTGAGATGAGTAGGGTGTGATGCGGCGATTTACACATTTGGAGAGTTGCGCGTCATACCAAAGGCAACATGTGATAAGCATTTTTACAGTAACAACCTGTAACTCGCACATGATGGCTCATATACAGCAAAACCATGCATGTTCTAAAATGAGGCTGTTTATTCCCTGTTGTGCAGTAGGGCCTTTAATCTCGGCGACCTGCTGTGATGTTAGGCCTATAGGCTAAAGTCTATATTGGCCTGTTATTTTATTTAACTTTCGGAATATGTTATGTTCATTTATAAGACAAAGAGGAAATCAATTTGCTCAAGTGTAGGGTCAGGGTGTGCATTTCAAGGCTCAAGAAGATGAGCAGTTGGAATGAATTTTAATTTACCCAATGGACAATATTGGGTCTCAGTGGAAAAAAAAAAGTGGTAACGCTTTCCCTCTCTCCCTCTCAGTGGAAAACTTATATTGATTGACGTTCGTGCGCCGCCGCCTCAGCCATCGGTTTAGCCTACTGTCAATTAGGCGGATTGAATCCACACCGGCAATTAGCCCGTACGGGTTGAGTTCCGCTGATCAATTCGGCCAGGGAGAGCGAGTCTCTTTTCACCCGACCTCTCGACTTCGGAGAAACTAATGACGCCTCCCTCTCGGTGTCGCCATGTGGTGCGCTGCCAGCTTGGGTGTCAGGCGAACTGAAAAGAAAGTGTCGCGGTCCAAGAGTATCGCGCTTCTCTCCGGAGATCAATGGCTCCCTCTTTGCATTGTACCTGGGTCAATTATTAATGGCGGTTTTTAAAAATGCAACGAAGTAGCTGTCACTTATCGCACTCTCTCCGCTCGGGCTCTCCGGATAATCCTGCACGCAGCCCCGCGCTTCCTGCCAAGTGAGTCACTCTTTCTGGTAACCCGAGCGGAAGCTTCGCGCCTTTTCAGCCACCTTGCCCCCCCCCCCAACCCCACCCCACCCCCCCCCACCCCTCCTTTGCCTCGCACACAACGGTGTGTAGTTACAGCTCCGTTACCCGAGCCCTCTCGTCGCCGGTTTCCTTTTCACAGCTCCATGATTAGTTCCTATTGTGTGTCAGAGCCCACCGTTTGTCACCTCAAAGGCCGTGGGGTTTCGTATCTCCCCGGCCCCGGGCTGGCTGACTGATATCCCCTTCGCCGGTGTCCGCGTGCTGCGAGACCGGGACCGGGCCCGTATCGAGCGACCGGGCCCGCCTTCTTATGTGCCCTGAGATCAAGAGGTTACCTTACCTCGCAACCACCGCTATTGAATATTTCACTCGTGTTTGTGCGGCGGTGGACTCACACTCTCTTCTTCAATTAGCCCCCGCAGGCTTAGTCGACTGACTTCTTTATAGCCAAGGTTCAGTTTGTAATAGACTACGGTCGTCTGTTACAAACTGAATCTTGGCTATAAAAGTCAGTCGACTTTTGTCATATGTCATGTCACAAACGTCATGGTTTCAGTTCAAAACTCGGATGAATGTGTGTAGGCGTACTAACTGTTTAAGTCCTAACATTTATGATCTTGTAATATCCGGAGAGTTTGGCTTATGTTCACGGAGACTTTCTGGTCTAGTTCCTCAAGTGCTGACTCCGTGCCAGACACAAGTGGAGACTCGTCGGCTACAACAATCAGCCTTCATGTTCGGTTCTTGCATAACACAGGCCCATTGTGGGGCTATTAGTCAAGTTATTGCATCAGTGTTATTTGGAATACTGTCTTATGTTAGGTTATGTCTTGCAGGTATAATCAATCAGGGCGTTGTCGGTTTTCTAGATGTGAATCGGAAATTAACAGTCACTAAAATGTTTATTACAGCCTACAGTCGCTCAAATACGTTTAGACAACGAGAATTGGCGTCAAGTGGATTTGCGTAACCTCCTTCCCATAAAAATTAACACTTTCAAGTGAAGACAGAACCATTGAGGAGAGTTGGTTGGTTGATATAGCTAACAGTTGTTAGCCACTAGAATGGGTGTGCTATATTTGTAACAGCTTCTGTCTGATGTGTAAGTGATTGTATTAGTAGCTTATTGCTTACAGATGTGTTTGTCCTGTGGTCAGTGATGCATAATTCTACATGGTCAACATCAGGTAGAACCTGTTGCAAAACATCTATTTCACAGTCAGACAGGACATTCAATTCACCACATTGACGTATGTATAGTATGGCGATGTCACAACTACAATGAATAGTATCCTATACTCGTCATCTCTTGGCTCTCCTTCATGAACTCTGACCTACAAGGACTGGAAAGGTGAAAACAATATGGTGGAAGCCCATCCAGTCTTCTCACCAATCAGTCGGTTATGATGGAGAGGAGACAAGGAAAAGAAAAGTGTTGAAACATGTTAGGACACATGTATAGTACAGAGCTGGTACTGTCTATTTGTATCCTTAGTGTATGTAATCTATTTGGCATGCTCTGATTCCTCTCCCTCTCTTCTCTCCGTAGACAATGAGCGACAGACCGTTCATCCAGAAGCTGTTTCGCCCCGTCTCGTCTGAGGGCCACACACACACTCTGGGGGATCTGCTGAAGGAGGTGTACCCCGCGGCCATATGTCAGGATGGTATGTATATACACACAGACACACACACCCTATCAACAATACTAATACACCTGTGCTACTGGTTGTGCTTACAGTACATCTCTATCTACATGACACACACACATGAACACACCATACCCATATTTCCCATTTAAATGAAAGTTATGCCAAAAAGTTACGCCAAAATGTGACTTAAACGACAAGTTAGACAACACACACACACACACACACACACAGGGTTTGTTGAACAAACCCTACAAGAGAAAACAGACATGTTTTTGCCACACAGTGCCATCAAAGGGTGCCCAGCCTCTCACAGGAAGCCAGAGAAGAAAAGACACCTATGTAGGTTCTGTTTTATTTACAGTTAGGAGAGGAATCTGGAAGATTGACGCTCAGAGATAACTTTTTTTTTTTTTTTTAAATACAATAAAAAAATGACTGTGAGGGTTGAAAATAGAGGCCCTCATTTGAACGAATGAAAAGACAGGGGGAGGGGATGGAAAAAAAAACAAGAGTGAGGGAATGAGGAGAGACCGTAGAGGGTGAAAGGGAGTGTTGGAGAGAGAGAGAGAGAGAGAGAGGGAGGCAGCCTAAACAGATAGTGTCTAGAGGGGGGTGTAGAGGAAGTAGATAAGAAGACAACGGGTCGGTGGGACAGAGGACCCGCAGGAGGCTCACCTGCACGGTGGAACCAACGCTCTCTTTCTCTCTCACTCTGTCTCTCCGTCTCCCTCCCACTCGGAACCTTGCAAACTGTCTCTGCCTGTCCCTCTGTCTTCCCCTCCCTTCAAGTCTCTCTTAGGTTTTCTCTTTTAAATCAACTCTCTGTTCTCTTTCCTCTCTCTCTCTCTCTCTCTCTCTCTCTCTCTCTTTCTCTCCCTCCCTCTCTCTCTCTCTCTCTCTCTCTACCGCTCCCTACCTGAGTAGAGTGCCGCCTGGATGAAGGTGAAAGTGTTGCGTTGTTTGTTTGGTTTCCCCTCTCTTCCTCGCCGGGGAGATGAGTGTGTGTGAGGTAGCGTGGGGGTCGGAGCGTTGTGTTTGGATTAGAGAGACTTGAGGGGTGTGTGCTCTGACAGTGTCGGGGTAGCATTGTTCTGAGCAGAATCCTGGGGACCGCAATTCCTTTCAAGCACACATCGGATAAGAAAGTATCAGCAACCATCCCTTTGATGTTTCAAACATGGAACATCAAATCAACGTTTCCCCAAACATTTGATCTTTGTTGTGTCTGCACTGGTTGTATGTGACCCCCTCAAGGGACCCTGAAAAGCTTCAGAACTGAGCTAATTGAGAGAAACCGCCGGGGGTTGGTTGCTACAACAGGGGATTCCCGACATATGGCCAACTATTCAAATGAGTCGTACAGTACCGTCTGACGTTCCCCCCCCACGCAGGAAAACCGTTGGGCAATAACATGTTATTCTGATTAGCGGTCAGCCTGTGACGTCTGTTACATCTTCGGCACGGCTTTTTGTTTTGACCCAGGTGTATGTTGGACTGGGTTTGTCTGGGATAGAGATCAAGAGATGCGCCTGAAGGCTTCGTGTTTTGACCCATTGTGTGACGCAGGTCTAAAACGGCGTGAACTCTGGGTCTCGAGCAGACCTCAGAAATAGTTTGAACCTGCCGAGAAATTCCCCAATCAAATCCTTTTCCGTGGTTTCGGATGATATATGTGTTGTTTCTAAACAAAAACAGGTTTTGTGGTGATATTTCTAATCAATTGAGAATGCAGAAATCCCCCCGACTGACAAGCCCACGCATCAACTCAACTCAACACCACCCACCCAGTTATGTCTCATGGACATAACTCACGGTTACAGAACAATACAGTGATGAAACCATTGTCAGGTTCGCCCACACTGAACACCACACTACCTATCAATAGTCAATCCTCTCTTCTAATCAAATGGACCGTCTTATTGTTCAGAGAGCGGGGGTGATCTGGGTTTCGGTGGCTGCTTTGATACGGAGGACAGTGGGTGTTCCAGGTGTGGTTACGTGTGGAATAGAAAATCTTACTTGCGATGATTGTGATGCATAGTTTTTTCGCTTTAGGCAAATGTACTTGATTTACTCTAGATAAGAACATCTGCTCAATGACAAAAATGTAAATGTAAAAAAATAGAGGGGGGGGGAAATTGAGTCAGGGGCCTCATAAGTCAATCCAAAGTCTAGAAGGTGCTGAGATCAGCATCATAGACAGCTTGTCGATGGGTCTCACCGACAGGCCTTCATTTCCTGGTCTGGCACCTTTTTAAGTGTGTAGTTCTAGTTATGTAAGTTACTATTCCACATTAAACTAAGAGTTTATGTCTGTCTGTCTATCTGTCTGTCTGTCTGTGGCTAGTCCTTGTGCTGGTGGTGATCTGGTGCAACAGCTCTGCCGGCTCTTGGCTGGTCTTGCTGCATATTTGGGCTCAGGCTTCCAGGGAAACCAAGTGTTGCGGTCCTCTTAAACAGGGGTTGGCTCCGCTCTGCTCTGCTTAAGTAACAAGTCATCATGTCCCGGCCGTCAGTAATCCAATTATCAACCACACGGCGTGTGTCATTTTATTTGTTTGCTAACAACAGTGGTCAACATTCAAGCCAAGTTTGTCATTTGCAATTTGTGCTTTCTATGAACTATAAACAATGAATCAACGTCGTTGCACTTAAATGATGTGATGGTAAATGGTTGATAATGGTAATAAATCACAAAATAGTACAGTATGATTCAGAGATGGGAAAACACCTCTGTCTCTCATTCCTCTCTGAGATTCCTGTGTTGCTCTCTCTTTTTCCTCTCTGTTATCTCTCTCTGACCATTTACCTTATGTAACATTGAAGTGAGTCCTCCACCACCACTCGATTTCCCACATTTCTGACCACAGTAGGATTGATGGTCTATAGCATCCAGAGTGAAAATACTTCCCGCTATGACACAGCCAAGAACTCTGATTAATCACATCTGTGCTACCAGAACAGACTACTTACCTGAAGGTGTGTGTGAGAGCTGAGGGAGAGAGGGAGGGAGAGGGAGGGAGGGAGGGAGGGAGAGAGAGAGAGAGAGAGAGAGAGAGAGAGAGAGAGAGAGAGAGAGAGAGAGAGAGAGAGAGAGAGAGAGAGAGAGAGAGAGAGAGAGAGAGAGAGAGAGAGAGAGAGAGAGAGAGAGAGAGAGAGAGAGAGAGAGAGAGAGAGAGAGAGAGAGAGAGACTAACCCTAACACAATTGAGATGCCAGTTTATTCAAAATTATTCAGAAAAGAATACAGCAATAGTGTATATTTGCATGTGCGACCTGTGTGTGTGGTGAATTTCCCTCTCGTCATAGTGAAAGTGTTATAGGGATCGCCCCATCATCCCTCTCCACCCCTCCCAATAATACCCCACCCATCAGTCTCAGTGTGTGTGCCCATGTGTGTGAGAGTGCGAGAGAGAGAGAAATTATGATTGCATTACTAATGTCAGCACTTTTTTTCCAAAGTCATTTCTTATTAGAGGTCGATTCCATGTTTTTGTAATTCGATTAGATCTATCTATAACTGGCATCATTTTGATCATGATGCTTATCAATGTTGGGGACCATCTTTCCTGGCATTCTGAGTCATTGCCAGCTTTGTTTGAAAAAGGCGCATCCTCAACGTTGGTGTAGGCCGGGTTAAAGTGTTGATATATCATTTACATTTTTACATTTATGGCATTTAGCAGACGCCTTTATCCAAAGCGACTTACAACAAATACATTTGTTTAAGTAAGTGAATCATCTATCCAACAGTCATCATAAGACAAAGTAATCAATGCTCACACCAGGGGCCATTGGCAGTCGTAATGCCAGTAGGCTCTTTTTTTTTCTTAACAGGAAAGAACTTGTACAGGGGGGAAGTGGGGGTGAAAAGGTCTCAAGGGTTACGGTTAGTACAGGGGGGGTAGTGGGCGTGAAGAAGTCTGTAGGGAGGGACTGTTAAGATGTAGCCTGAAGAGATGACAGTGGTGGGAAACTCATTCCACCAGCGGGGCGCCAGGACAGCGAAAAGCTGTGACCGAGTGGCGCGGCTGCTGCATCCACGTAGAGGCGGCGGTGCCAGGCGGGCAGCCGAGGTGGAAGAGCGGAGTGATCGTGCAGGGGCTTGGGGGCTAACCATTGCTTGCAAATAAATGACTCAATAAATTCACTCGATTTACAAAATCACATATTTGGTTCCTTACCCTGACATGAGTCAATGAACAAGGACAGACATCAATCAACACTCTGGTTCTGTTGATCTGGGCTGTTAGTTACAGTGCCCAGATAAACAGAACTAAAGTGTGGATTGAAGTCTTGTCTTGTCCATAGACTCATGTCAGGGTAAGGAACCAAAGAACTATCCCTTTAAAAGAGAAGAAAAGCCTGCGTCTTGTATGTACACCCGACCTCCCTCACTCAGCTGAAGCGTGTCTCTGCAGACCTTTTGGGTAAGCACTGCAGCTCAACTCTAATGTACTGTTTCTGTATGCCAGTCAGGGTGCAGGTGTAGGGTGTGCCAATCTTACTAACCAAGAACGTCAGTTAACGGTTGGGTTTAACGCTCGTTCTGATATTACGTGTATACATGTCTATATATATGTATATTCACGAGTGCACGATCTTCTGGCAAACTCTGTGTGTGTGTGTGTGTGTGTGTGTGTGTGTGTGTGTGTGTGTGTGTGTGTGTGTGTGTGTGTGTGTGTGTGTGTGTGTGTCTAGTCATTTAGACACTCAATCTACACAGAGCGGGTGAGGCTACTGTCGGTTTGAGTGAAACAATTACACACAAGCAACCAATCTCAGAAAATATATGCACACATGCATCCAAACCCATAACAAGGAATCCCTAACACACATGCTGATGCTTTAAAAACACACACACACACACACACACACACACACATTAATGCCTCTATTCATGCACAAACTGATACTTCTCCCCAAAATGACACACACACTCACACACTCACACTCACTCTCTCAGACCAGTAGAGTGCAGCTCATTTGTCATGTTGGGTGACCCCGTGGCCCTCTACCCCTCAGTGCAGTCCCTGGGTCAGGCCTGGTCAGTGTGATTGATTGATCTGTCTGTCACTTGCCGAGAGGCTTCGGTCACTCCGAGGTGAGAGGGCCAACTTAAACACACACCCTTGCGCTTAACTAACACTTACACTAACACAGTCATATACACTCACCAGGCACTTTATTAGGAACACTGTACTAATACTGGGTAGGGCCTCCCTTTGCTCTCAAAACAGCCTCAATTCTTCGTGGCATTGATTCCACAAGATGTTAGAAACATTCTTTTGAGATTCTGGTCCATGATGACATGATTGTATCACGCAATTCCTGCAGATTTTTCAGGTGCGCTTTCAAGCTGTGCAGATTTTTCAGGTGCGCGTTCTACCACATCCCAAAGGTGTTCTATTGGACTGGGAAGGCCACTGAAGAACACTGAACTCGTTGTCATGTTCATGAAACCAGTCTGAGACGACTTTTGCTTTGTGACATGGTGCATTATCATGCTGGAAGTAGCCATTAGAAGATGGGTATATTGTGGCCATGAAGGGATGCACATGGTCAGCAACAATACTCAAATAGGCTGTGGCATTCGGGCGATGATTGATTGGTATTAACAGGCCCAACGTGTGCCAAGAAAACATTCCCCACACCATTACACCACCTCCACCATGAGAAGGTACAGGTGTTCCTAATAAAGTGTTCGGTTAGTGTACATACAGGTGTACTACACAAATGTACACATACACGTGACGTTTTGTATTTCATTCACTCATCTCTGTTGGAAAAAAAAAGAAAGAAAGGTTGAGCCATAATTTTTCCTCCGCTTTGAGTCAATGAAGACACAAAAAACGTTTCCTAATGGATAGGGAACTGTTCTAACTCCTAACTAACTCTCGTTCTCCCATTTTTGTCCTCTCTCTCTCTCTCTCTCTCTCTCTCTCTCTTCATCCCTCACTCCCCGCCCCTTACAGACGAGGCCAAGCGCTACCAGGTGGTGATCCACGGGATCGAGCCCCTGCTGGAGACCCCGTTGCAGTGGCTGAGCGAGCACCTCAGTCACCCCGACAACTTCCTCCACATCAGCGTCATCCCCGCCTCTAGCGACTGAGACCCCCACCCCTCCTCTGGAAACATCTCGTTACCCCCAGCAACCCGGGGGGTTGGGGGGGGGCGCGTCAGGAACTCCACAAAAAAAAAGTACTCTTAAGAGAGCTGAGAAAACCCACGAGGCTAGGTTGGACGAAGTATGATGTCATCAAAGCGTGACGTCACAACCGTCATCTCGTCCTGAAAAGGAGCCCCCCCCCCCCGGGAGAGAATTCACCCTCACTTGCTCTGTTCTCCTAACCTCTTTTCTTCTCCTCCTCCCTGTCTTTCTTTTTATCCCCCCTTTCCTTTTTTCAATTTGTGGAAAGGCGTCCGGCCCAAAATATGGAAGGCCGTAACCGAAAGAGTGAGTTCCCTATCAAAAGAGAGGCGTGGGGAGGAGGGGGGGGGGATTCAGCTAGGTAGCCCCCCCTCCTCCTCCTCCTCCTCTTCCTCCCCCTTCTTCCAGACAAAGAGAGGGCCCAGAGTAGTGCCTAGTGAGACCCCCCTCACTGCAAGAAGTTGCCTTAGTTTCCAGAGTCACGTCATGCACGATCACGGTTTGGATGTTCATCAAGGCACGCTGAGTTGACATGGTTGAACACTATGAGTTGAGAGTGAGTGGGGACATCAAAGGGTTTTCTCTTTTCATTCTTACTCTCATTCTCACTCTTTCTTTCTCAATTTGTATCTCCATCTGTATTCAGCCGTATCGCTTTCTCTCTTTCTCTCTCTCTTTCTCCCAGTCTCTTTGTCCTTGCCTCTTTCCTTGTTAATCTCTCTCTCTCTCTCTCTCTCTCTATCTTTCTCGTGTCATTTACTGCTGAGGCTCTCTCATCTCTTTCACTAATTATCTGTTGGAATTCCTCCTGCTGCTAATGAGACCGCTAAACTCCCTGTCTGCCAAGCCTTGGGGTTGTGCGTGCGTGCGTGCGTGGGTGTGTGGGTGTGTGCGTGGGTGGGTGCGTGCGTGCGTGGGTTAGGGTTAGGACCTGGGTGCGTGCGTGTGTGTGTGCGCGCATGCATGGATGGGCCTGGGGTGTGTGAATGAGTGTGTGTGTGTGTGTGTGTTCGTATGTTGTAATTAGAGACATCATTTATGGTCCCCTTGAGGGGTGTGGAGCGGGACCAGGAAGGTGTGAAGAGTCAGAATGGAATCCTGTCTGTCTTCTCTCTCGCACATCTTGAGTCAATGGGAGACAGTGCCAGGCCTGTAATTTGTGTTTCTCTGTGTGTGTGTGTGTGTGTGTGTGTGTGTGTGTGTGTGTGTGTGTGTGTGTGTGTGTGTGTGTGTGTGTGTGTGTGTGTGTGTGTGTGTGTTTCTGTGTGTGTGTTTCTGTGTGTGTGTGTGCGTGTGTGTGTGTGTGTCGGAGGGAGGCAGGGAAGCTTTTGATGATGACACACCCGTCACATCACGTCAGGCTTCCTCATTCCTGTGACACTGCCGCCCAGGATGGATGGAGGATACGAGGATGATGAGAGAGGGAGATTTACGAGCATTGAGTCAGGGCTAGGCCCAACGTGGGGTACTGTCTGAGGTGTGTGTGTGTGTGTGTGTGGGGGGGGGGGTTTGTATATACGTTTGTGTGTGTATGTGTTTGTGCCTGTGCACGGAACACAGACATGAGCTGCTGATCAAAAGAGTCAGACGCTCGTCTCGCTGACACACTTCAGTTTATGGGGTTTCCCACCCAACAATTTTCATCTGTCTCTCGTTTCTCACAAGATTGGATTGTGTTTGAATGCCGCCATTCCTCAGATCTTCTACTGTAGCTCATTACATCGCTCCTGCAACTCACCTCACCCCCACCACCAACGGCCCCACCCACCTCAAGTGATCCACGGCAGCCATTTTGTGCCAGAACGCTTGCTGGTTTCACAGAAGGGTCAACTGCCATGTCAGACCCCATCTTCCAACCCCCGTCATTGACATTTTCTTCCTTTCTTCACTGAGCGTTGCTAAAGTGTCACTGGACTCAACGTTTGGCACTCTGTAACTTCAGCCTGTTTTTTTTGTTTTCTGTTGTCGAGTGTTGATTCATTGCCATAATCCTTCACGGTCGTCTGAGATGGGCCTTGTTAAGGGTCGAGGTGGCAACAAAAGGTCAGGGGTCACCAACAGGGTTAGCGGGCATGCACCGTAGTTCACCAGTTATATGATTGACATGGTTAGAGGAGGAGGGAGGGAGGGAGGGAGGAAGGGAGGGAGGATGGGGGGGGGGGGGCGGGGGGGGTTGTTGTTGCCATCAACACCAACTGCAAATACTTAACCTCAATTTGTTCCAACAATAGCCAAACCTAACTGTCCTACTCATGGGCCCCAGATTCCCGAAACCATACACACACGCACACACACACACACAAACGCAGTTGTTACCATCAACACCAACCCAAATAGTCCAGCATTGCTCTCCAACAATATCCACTGTCTTAGTAATTTGCAACAGATTCCACAAAACCACTCACACTCACACACACACACACACACACACACACACACACACACACACACACACACACATTTGTTTGTGTTTAACACGTTACAGGGGGCCAAGAGCAGTCAGAGCATATCAGACACCAGGCGAGCCGGGATCTCACATGAGAGTGATTAGTGATAGGATTTAGAGGAATCCATGAGTGTATTCTCCCCCCAAACCGCAACACATCACCCCAGGTCAGAGAGAGAGGGAGGGAGGGAGGGAGGGAGGGACGAGGGAGAGAGAGGAGGGAGAGTATGAGGCAGAGAGAGAAGGGGGTGAGGAAGAGAGAGGGTGAGGTAGATGAAGGGAAGAGGGAGATGAAGGGGAGGAATACAGAGAGAGAAAGTGGGTGAGACTGCATAACTTAGGGGGCCAATAGGCCTGTTCTCGGCAGACGCTTGCTGGGGGGGGAATTCTGTTCACTTGACGTCTAGACTCAGAGCTTGTTTACAAACTAGACTAACTGCAGTCTCCCCTCCACCACACACACACACACACACACACACACACACACACAAGCTAATATGAAGCTAGAAACAACCGTGAACAAGGGTGCTGGAGATTTTTTGTTAATTTTGTTCCTCTGTTTTTAGTCTTTCTTTCTTTCCTCCCTTTTCTCTCAGTGAAAGCAATCATGCTTGCATTACTGAGGATCACACTAAGAACAATCCAATCAAAAAAAACTTAATTAAAATACTTTTCGCTTAATGTTACTTTGATTTAACCCTGAGCTTTTTCCCTGGGTCAGCATTTTTCTCACTATTAAATCTGCAGCAAACAGCATGTGCATTTTTTTTTCTCTCTTATTTGATTTTCTTTCTTTCACTTCAAAAACTATTTGGCATTGTCTTGCTTTTCTGTGTTTTGCTACTTACTGTAATTATTTCCGTACAATGCTGTAAAAAAAAAATGTTTTTGTGTAGCATTAACATTGAATAAAAAATGAAATTGTTTTATACTTCTGGGCTATGTATTTGTGTCCACTGGTTATGCAATGTGCCTGTCTTACTGTATGTTCAGACATGCAGTTTCTACAAACATGCAGTTTGTAATTTTATTGACTCACTGTTTCCTGTACCATCGTCCTGCTATTGTTCTGCTATTGTATTCAACAGAAATTCTCAATTCTACAGTTTCCTGTACTGTACTTTAGCGACAAAAGTTAACCCTAACCCTAAACATCTTTCCATATTTAGGTCCTATGTGTGGCAACTAACAGGATGCATTTTCACTTCAGACTTTGCATGTTCACTTCAGGAAATGCATCAGGTTACTTCCCCAGACATGACCTATGGTGTCTGTAAGAGCAAATCTCATCACTCTATCTTCATCAGTCAAAAGAGACATGACCTTTTGCAAATTTGGAGGTTTTCTGAAGATTCTCAGCATTTTCCTAACTGCAGGTGAGATTTTTCATGTCTTCTTTTCAGTTCTCTAAAATGAGAAGTAAATGATACTAGCACTCTTATATATACTATATATATGTATATTTTGGTTACACTATGAAAAAAAAGCACAAGAAATTGACTTGCCATTTTTGAAATACTTTTTGTAAGTCAGGAACATGTGGTGACTACATAATGCCGTAGGTGGTAACTGACACAGCATTAAAAAACAAACAGAAAGTTCTTCATTCTAGGTGTTTGATTGTACATATCTTTAAAAAGATCACAGATTACAGTAATAATACTAAAGTCTTATTAATAAACATATATATTTCATCATCACTTATCCATGATAAACTTATACTAGGACATAAATGATAAACATGCAAGTGGCACCCTTATTGTATGTTAGTTTTGTATTATTCCTTATTGTATGTTAGTTTTGTACTATTCCTTATTGTATGTTAGTTTTGAAAATGGCCATGTCTGAAGACTCCCTGTTTTAATTGCTAATTTACTTATGCTCAATCTCAATATATTTTGATTGATTTCAATTCATCCATATATTTAGATGCAAAGAGACAGTTTATTTGTGATAATGGACAATTAAATAATCTTCTTAGCACTATGCAGCAAAACTAAAGACATTGTCTTCCATGTGGCATGTGAACAGGGGTGGATTTAGGTGGGAGCAGGAGGTACTACTTGGAATGTGTGATCTGAAGTGCAATGTGAATCCTCTTGAAGAATGACAGTACAGTTTGTCAATTGAGCATATCTAATTGCACAATCTTACAGATTTTGAAGAAAAATGTGGGAGGGTTTCCTTGTAGAGCCTTAATCTCAGAGAAACTGATACGGTTCTACTCCATTCTAATAAAACCACTACAACTATGCCACACCCACATCAGATTTATAATTAGTGTAGTAACACACATAGAGGAAATAGGTCGCACGGTTCCGGGAGTGAATTTAGAGGTGGAACGGGGTTCCAACCTTTGTGATCAGCTGATCGAAATACATTAAAATACCATTCATTTTATTGTGCAAAAGATAATGTTTTTGCACAGTGACTTACATACATTTCAGCTTTTTTTGGTCCCAAATCACTCCAGGAAAATGGAATGTATCTACCAAACACACACAAAAAAAGTTGTACATTGTAAAAGACCCATCCCATTCTCCGTTCCTCCAAACGAAAACCTGTCCGTTTGACATATTGTAATGAGTTTTGCTGACTACAGTCAAAGAGAAACGGAGAGTCCCATCTTGTCAGCGATGACCGGTAAACTGTTAGCTATTGGTGGGGACTTCCCTTATATTCAATAGGGACTTTCTGATAAAAATACCACATATTATACAATACATGCCAAGTTACAGATTCATCATGTTCTCTCTCATCTGTCTTAGTGTTTTCAGCTCCTCTGGTGGAAGAGAAGTACCAAAACTACAGATGTGGCCAGGGTGCAGTCACACTTAATGCGCTGTTTGGAATAGTGCATGGGCAATGCCATCAGTATTGGACCTCCAATGGAAAGGTCAGCACGAACAGAAAACACTTGCAACAATTCAATTTGTATGAAGGACGTAACATTTCATCAACCTTATTTTGACACTCTGCATAACTCTGGCTCTGAGGAAAGTCTTTGGACCAAAATGAAATGTAGGTCAAGTGAAGCACAGTGTGTGCATCTTTGATGAGAAGTTCTTTGTTTCCATTGCATGTGTTCCTTTGATGACATTCTGTGAAACACCTTAAATACACATCACCATCACTGTAATATGCTATCAGCAGAGAAGTCTGGAGCCCTGTGACTGGAGACCATAAAAAGTCAAATGTGTGACAAAATCTATTGAGGCATGACATCATCTATATGATAATGAATACATGATGTTGATATAATGAGATCTCTCTTTGCTGTAGGAAATTGCCACTTACTACAATGGCACTAGTGAATGTCGGGTTCCATGCAAGGAGGTGTCCTCTGCTACCATCACCCTGAGTGAATGTGTCAATGTTACACTCACGTATGTTTGCCCCGAGGTAGGTGATATTCACCCTCAGTCTCACTGTGCTCTTTGACTGCAAAGGCTCTATGAATGTTCCTAAGGCTATGAGACTACATAACGTTTCATAAGAGGGTGCTACTTAACCCAGCTAGCAAGCTTGTGGTGGCCCATTAGTGGCTCGTTTCGGCAGACTCAGCGGCCCTCTGTCGGCAAAAGCTATCGGCGTGGCGGCATTTGGCTCATCGACGTTACGATGACCTAACAGCGACAAGCCGACCCCAGAAACAGTGGTCCAACTGCCAACTGTTGGTCTACCAATGGCATGCCAGCCGTCGGTCTACCAATAGCATGCTGACGCTCATTGGCAAACCAACTGGAGGCCCTCCATCGGAATGCCAATGTGCTAGTGTCTACGTACTAGTGTCAACGTACTAGTGTCAACGTACTAGTTTCTACTAGTGACAAGCCGACTGTCAATCCATCATTAGTGGCCCGCTGTTGGGCCAATAGCAGCATAAACCATTTACCTGGAGTGATTTGGGACCAAAAAAAGCTGAAATGTATGCATCCATGATGGATGCCATCATTTTACCGTTTTACCAGAGTCCAGTATTGGCTGATTAGTCACTCCGGCCCGATAAGCGCTTACTGGCTGGGTAATTGTGGACCAACCTAGAGTATTCAACCCTCCCATTTCTTCCCTTATCCCCATTTTTCTTACGCAGGACAAGAGTGAAGTGGTGAAGGAAGAGTGTCTCTACTTCATTGGTAAACTTTCCTCTGATAGTGTCTGATTTCTTGGTGGAAACTATGGTTTATTGGTGGAAAATAAATGAGTTTAGGTGTACTGGACCTGGCTTGGTGGTCCAGAGGTAGACTGAACACTACTAACAGAAACACACACACACACACACACACACACACACACACACACACACACACACACACACACACACACACACACACACACACACTTCATACATTGGTTTACCATTTGTATTGATACCTACTGTTATGTTTTCTGTTTTCGTATTATTTGTATCTCTCTATTTGCTCCTTAGTGAGTATCAGCAATCATGATGTCACTATGCCAACAATGACTGCTAAAACTGATTCTGCCGCTGACCAAGATGCATACATACATTATGGTAAAGTATAGAGTTTTGTTGTTGTTTGTTTACACTTAACGAGTTTGGCACTACACTGGCCCCTAATTCCCCTCAGGTAATTAACAAATATTCCCTTCTGTTTGTATTTCAGGACAAGTGTGGTTGTGGGCGCTTCTGGTCATTCTGCTGTGATCACTGTTTAAGTTCTCAGCTATTACAGTTACATTCATATGGCTTGATGTAGGCTAGGATGTGTTTTAATAAAATTAAAACATATGCTAAGCAATTGCAGCTCACGTTCTCACATACACAATGTAAGCTTTTACAATTTTAGAGTTTTAATTGCAAATTGGGTGACCAAGCCTTCTGCTCCTTGGTTACCTCGACTCTGGAACAACCTACTCTACCACCTATGCACACCTCAAATCAATGTTTTTAAGACTGGACTAAAGGCTCATTTACCAACTTGCCTTCAGTTAATTCATTTTCCCTGCCTGATTCTACGTGCCAATCTACTGTACCTGAGTTACCTGTATGTCTTGCACTGGTCTTTTTATTTCACTTTTGTATGAGGTAAATCAGAGAATACTAAAAACAAAGATATTAATTCCAAAATTACAGGAACTATTATCCTTGCACTAAGATGGACTCAATTAAACTTATTGAGTGATTTGTTGATGACATTTTTGCATTTTAGCTAATTTTAAGAGTGTTATAGCAAAGGGTCTGAATACTTATGTACATGAGGATTTCAATTTTAATACATTTACTGAAATTTAAAAAAATATGTTGGGGTATTGTGTGTGGACTGATTGGCAAATTCTTTTAATTTAATCCAGTTTAAATTGAGTCTATAACACAACAAAATGTGGAAAACGTTGCTTTTATTGCTATTTTGCTAATTTGTTTAATGTATTGTAAAGCTTTTTGGGATTTCAGCTTATAATGAAAAGCACTATAAAAATAAACTATTTTAAAATGAACCTGTCTCATTCAAAGGTTTTAACTCTGTTTACCCAGTCCATTTGCCGACTGTCTTCCTCAGACTAGGGCTTGTACCTGTAGGCTAGCAACTGCTGTAACCTACATACTTATGTCATACTGTACACTGTACATGTTCATGCAAATATAAATGATTATTATATAGTTCATAATAAAAACAATGGAGTAAAACAAGCTTATATTTTAGGTTCTGATGGGGTAAGACAGTTGAACTAAGGTCATGAGGCCTTTATATTAAATTCTATTTTCAAGAATCAAAGGCTACATAATTTAATTTAAGGCTACATTCATTTAAAAATCCCAAAATGTATGTACTAATCCCAGATTGCCCATTTAGCAGTGACTATCTGCAGCGAAACACGATATGGAGAAAAGACACACCATTTCCACTTTTTCTGTAAACAGCTGAGGGATGGGGCTGGAGAAATGTAAGGCTAGTGGAGGTAGAAATCAGAGGACAGGCTCATTGTAATGCATGGAATGGTATCAAACATTGACAACCTGAAGTGCTATTTAGTCAGTACTACCCAAGGACTTATTATTATTATTATTATTATTATTATTATTATTATTATTCCTTATTATCACAAAGGAAATACATATTGAACCGGTGTACGGTGGTACGGTGGTACATCTTTGAACAAATTCAGTTGTGTTCATTTCAATTAGTCAGTATATCTGGATATCACTGTGCTTTCACTGTACAGTATGCAAAACCAAATAGGATAATGTATCCCCCGAAGCATCAAAGTGTATGTTAAGTCTGTTAAGCATGCATGTATCTAAAAGCACAATAAATATGTGACTAGGCGGGTTTGTCTAAAGGCCCTTTCTGAGAACTGACAATACAAAGCAATAAAATCACTGTGGCATTAGATTTATAACTGGTTCAAACATAAACATTCATAATAAATATCTATTCAAAGCTGATTCTAGCTGAAAGACACTTGGGGCTCCAATTTTCTTGGGCAAATAGTGCTGAGCAGAGCAAAATATACAGAACAATTCAAAGTACTCTACAGCAGTTTTTTGCAGGATGATTTTTTGCAGTATTCAAAACTCCCAATGGAATATGTCTCATCTTGTCTATTATAAGTATTATATTTAAGAGGGACGACTTTGCTCACATTTTGGCATATTTTTGCTCCTGCAAATTGGAACCCAAGGGTGTAAAGAGTTAGTTTCTCACTTCTGAGGCAGGACATGGCTCTTAAGGCACCAACTGGAATAGAGCACAGACAGTGTGACCAGTGTCGGACCCCTTTTGGCAGGACATATGAATGTGTGATTTCGGCAGGACAAGTATCAGCAATCACAAAGTCACTATGCCCATAATGACAGTTAAGCCTAACTCCATGATCAAAATGCACATTATGGTAAAAATGTTTGGCTTTTACATTCACACTCATTTCCTTAATTACACTTGGGTAATTACAGTAACACATGCCTGTTTTGTTTTTTCAGGGTTAAAGGTGTTCAGTACACTTCTGCTCATTGCCTCTGTCCATCTTTACTGTGACCACTGGTGTTGTGAAGAGATTTAGAAGCCTATTGAGCTGAATTCCGAGTCCTCAAGTCACAATTAAATAACAAGTCTTCATAATACAGTATATAATAATACCACATTTGGCCGTGTGAACCAGTAGACAGTAGACAAAAGCCTATGTACAAAAGTTCATGCAAATATGAATGATCATAGACTTACATTTAGATCTAGTTTTCTTCTATGAGGTAGTTTTTAAGATATGTCAGATTAAGTTCCCTGATTTAGATGGAACCTGTAAATGATAGCAAATGATTTCATTATCTTTGTTCAATAGCAATAACATGGGTATCAGCCATGGTAGTTTTCTAACTACATGGGCCAATGCACTGTTATTATTATTTTTTTTCTCTATCTATCTTCTTTCTTCCTTGCGATCTCTCCCCATCTCTCTGTGTCTGAGGGGACTTTTTTTTTCAGAGAAACATGTGCAGAGAAATGTGTGCAGAAAAAGTGTGCAGAAAAAGTAATACATTTGAAAACCCCTCTCTCTCTTTCAATTCCTGGTATGACAAACGTGACTCCTCCCTCTCTGTCCATCTCTCTCTCTCTCTCTCTCTCTCTCTCTCTCTCTCTCTTTCTACTTCTTCAAAGGATGGCAAATTATGTCCCTTTTAACGAGGAAGCAGCCTTTGAAGTTTGTGTAATTATTAAAAGGACAGAGTTCAGTTCTCTTTCTTTCATTCTCTCTCTCTCTCTTTATGTTGGCGACCCTCTCTCTCATTAACTTTTTGGTCACTCCCTCTCTCTCTTTCCTCTCTGTCTCTCTTTCTCTGTTTGTTGATGAGGATGTGGAGGCAAACCAGAGATGCTGGAACCAATAACTCAGCCTCTGCTTTCTGAAGTTATAAGAGGTGGCTGGAGACAATTTTCCGCTTTAAAACCCCCCACACT
>NC_139664.1:19165019-19182440 GCF_951799395.1 Argentina silus
TGGTTTTCGGCTCAGTGACAGAAACACTGAACTCAAGATTGAAATACTGTATCTGTGATAAATATGGCACTTGTAACAAGCCCATACACGAATGTATATGCACATGTGCACACACACACACACACACACGCACGCACGCACGCACGCACACACACACACACACACACACACACACACACACACACACACACACACACACATATACAGTGCTCTGTGTAAGTAATAGTGAAGCATTTTTTCTTCTTTTGGCTCTACAAATGTTTGGATTTTAAATCAAACAATTACTACTAGGTTAAAGTAGAGATTCTCAGCTTTTATTTGATGGTATTTATTTTAGGGTGCCCAAAAGTACATCCACATCATTAGTGCAGGCATAAGAGAGCTGTTAATGTCTAGTATTGATTCTAGACTTTGCATTTGTCTTTGGAGTTTGTTATTGGTGTCTGTCAACATGAGGACCAAAGAGGTGTCAATGAAAGTCAAGGAAGACTTCCGGTATGTCGTCGTGGGGGTGAGACACGCATTACAGAGCTCCCAGTGAACTTGTGAAATTATATTGTTTTAACATCGCCCTGGACTTAAATATTTGTTTCTGTGGGGTCATACATTTGCGAGATAACGTTTACTACGCTTTATGTTACTGCTGAAATGAGTGGCAAACCGAAATCCTCGCAACAAACACGGCAGGCTAGTATTGCTAGCAAACTTTCAAATATGGCGAAGGACAAGGCGAGTGGCAAGGTGGAAGATACTATATCCATGCCTCAACTTGTGACCGAACTAGCTAAGCAGAGGTCTGTTCTCACAGTAGACATCTCCATGTTGATTCAAGACTCGTTAAAACCTCTCCAGACTGCTGTGGATGCTATACGTGACACCGTCAACTCGTTTCAAGCCAGGCTAACTTCGACGGAGGCTATAGCTGGTGAAAATTTCGAGCGCTTGAACACTGCTGAAGCAACTATAAACACGCTGAAAGTAGCTAATCAAGAATTGTTAGATCGGGTGGATGATCTCGAAAACAGATCACGCAGGTCTAACCTGCGAATCGTGAACATTCCGGAGGGCAGCGAGAATGGCAAAGATCCAGTTAAATTCATGGAAGAGCTACTTGTGGAATGTTTGGGGTCGAGTGTTTTTGCTGAGCCACCTGAACTGGAAAGAGCTCATAGATCCTTGGCTTGTAAGCCTGCTAGAGCATTTGTGGTGTGTTTTCGAAGCTTTCAACAAAAAGAAGCAGTGCTACGTTGGGCAAGGAACCATGAGGTTAAGTTCCACGATGCTAAACTCCGGTTTTATCCCGACCTGAGTGCTATCTTGGCAAAAAAAACGCAGTGCTTTCAACGGAGTTAAACAAGTGTTGTATGAGAAGGGAGTGAAGTTCCGCCTGATATATCCAGCCCGCCTGAGAGTGATTCTGGGGGAAGAGACACTTACCTTTGAGTCACCTGATGAAGCACAGGAATTCTACTACAAGCGCATTCGGTCCATCGAGTGAGAGGAGGTGGTGGACTTAATGCGTACTTAGAGGAATCGACCTTGACTGCATGATAACTAAGTATTTTGCTGTTTGATAAAAGCACAGTTGCTTTAATTATTTTGTAAAATGTATGTCACTTACATAAGGATGTAAATTCAATGACAGATGTTGGGATCTTTGTAGATAAAATAGTTCTTAAAGGATGTTTACCGGTAAGGCATCTTTAGCGAGCCTGCAGTTTATCCCATTTTGGGATTTAGACATAGGCAGTTCATGCGCTATGGGTTTCAGTTTGGGTTTTTGTTGTATGAGGGGGAGGGTTAAGGGTATGGGGAGGTGCGTCATGGGTTTTCATTGTGAGTCAGTTTTGTTAAGTACTTATGGCCTATCAGTTTTAAGTTTGTTATGAATAATAGTAGGCTTAATCAAAACTTGGGTGAAGCTGTCAGGTTTATAAGCTGGAATGTAAAGGAGATGAATGGACCTGTGAAACGAGCAAGAATATTTGCACATTTAAAAATTTTAAAATGTGAAATTGCTTTTTTGCAAGAAACTCACTTACTGGTGAAAGATCAGCTTAGATCACATAGTTTGAAAAACTTAAGACCCTTCCTGAGATTCCCTAATGACATGCAAAGCACTAAGTTGGTTTGATGGCCAAGGCCTGAGTCTGCCATATTGTTTTATGTATCACTGGTTTTATTGCTGGATTGTTTATATATTTATTTTATTATTTTATTTGGTATGATGTGGCAATAAGTGTACTTGTGACTTACTACTGTCTTTTGTTTGACTGATATACTGAGACGCACAGAAGTTCTGTTGAGGGTGGGAGGGTGGACAGGGGGGGTTCTATTGTAAGAGTAAAACAAATGTATTTCCTGTAAGTATGTATTTTGGTTATCTCTGGTGAATAAAAAGAGATTTAAAAAAAAAAAAAAAAAAAAAAAAAAAAAGTCAAGGAAGCCATTATTAGGCTGAAAAAAACAGAAAAAAGTAGCCAAATCAGAAACATAGCCAAAACTTTAGGCTTGCCAAAATCAACAGTTTGGAACATCATTAAAAAGAAAGAAAAGCACTGGTGAGCTTAGCAATCTCAAACAGGCTGGTAGGCCAAGTAAGACTTCTACAGTGGATGACAGAAGATTGCTCACCATAATTACAAAAAACCCCAAAACAACTGTCCCACAGATCAGGAACACTCTCCAGGAGGTAGGTATGCATCAGACATTACCATCCGCAGAATACGCCACCAGCCAAACTACAGACGCTTCACTGCAAGCTGCAAACCACTAGTTATCCTCAAAAAGGATGGTCAGGTTACAGTTTGCTAAAAAGTACCTAAAAAGCCTGTAGAGGTCTGGAAAAAAGTATTGTGGACAGATAATATTATGTACCAGAGTGATTGTAAGAGGAAAGTTTGGAGAAAAAAAGATCTTCCCAAGATTTACAGCATCACCATCTCATCTGTGGTACAGGGGGTGTTAGGTTTGGGCATGTATAGCTGCTACTAGAACTTGTTATCTTATTTGATGATTGTAACTGCTATCAGCAGCAGCAAAATGTATTCTGAAGTGTACAGAAACATCTTGTCTGCTCAAGTACTAGCAAATGCCTCCAATTCATTGGGTGGTGCTTCATCATACAGTAAAAGAAGTGACCCAAAACATACTGCCATAGCAACTAGGGAGTTTTTCAGGGCCAAAAAGTGGAAAGTTCTTGACTGGCCAAGTCAGTCTTCAGATTTAAATCCAATTGAACATGCATTTAATTTCCTGATAATAGGATTTTAGGCAAAAAGACCTCAAAACAAGCAACTGAAGATGGCTGCAGTACAGGCCTGGCAGAGCATCACCAGAGAAGATACCCAGCGTGTCGTGGGGTCAATGGGTCGCAGACTTCAGGTAGTTGTTGCATGCAAAGGATTGTCCACCAAATACTAAACATGAGTGCTTAATTTGGACATTTGATACATCTGTCCCATTACTTTTGGGTACCCTAAAATAGGGTGACCATATATAAAAAGTGTTGTAATTTCTGAATGGTGAAACCAATATGTGCACAAATACCATCAAATAAAGAAGAAAATCTCTACTTTAATTTCATATTAATTGATTTGAAATCCAAACTCTTGGAGTATAGAGCCAAAAGAAGACAAAATGCTTCACTGTCCCATTACTTACGCAGGGCACTGTATATACACTGTACACACACACATGCACGCACGCACGCACGCACACACACACACACACACGTATGCCACCTACACATGGCGGTGACTCAGCACAAAATCCCCAACAGCCATCTTTGTCCAGCCTCTAGCATCATTGCGACAGATGAGCCAAATTTCTCTCTCCTTCATCCTCGACCGCAGTCGCCATTGTTACACAGCTGTGGCGGTCTATCCATGTGAGCCAGTGACCGGCCAGGCTGCATCTCATCATTTCCCCCCTCTGTGGTCCACATGACCCGGTCGTCATGTGCTCTGGTCCGTATATGCCTGTGAGTGACTACGACTGCGCCTGGTCCTCATCTGGTTTCCCTTTTCGACCTGAACAAGCAGAGGCTGACTTCCTGTCAATATGGGCTAAAGGCGACAGGTTTAGAGAAGTAGGATGAGCGTCTGGTGTGTGCGGGGGTCGGGGGGGCGGATCACTTTTTGAATCTGAGCTTTGTGACCCCCCCCCCCCCTCCCTGTTTGTGCTACGTCATCCCTCTTACTGTGTGTTTACGGTAAAGCGAGTGTGAGGAGAGGGTTTGTTTTCCGGAATTCTCCTGGATGGCGTCAGCCCGGAGCGTAACCCACGTGTGAGTGTATGTGTGGATCTATTTTGACTACCTCGTCGTTGTGATGCAAACTCACAGACACCCACTTTAAGGGGAAATCAACATTTGAGTCCCTAGGAGAGAACATTAACTCCCAGCTGGAGATACTAAAACGTGTGTGTGTGTGTGTGTGTGTGTGTGTGAGAGAGAGAGAGAGAGTGTGTGAGAGAGAAAATTAGGATATTTTCATCTTTGTGTCAGAGAGTATGATTGAGTGTGTAAGTTAGTAGAGACAGCTGTGTGTGTGTGTGTGTGTGTGTGTGTGTGTGTAAATTATCTACGCTAAGCTATATTACGGTGTGGGTGTGTGTGTGTCCGTGTGTGTGTGTAAATGATCTACACTAAGCTATATTACTATTTACTCCTTTGTCACAAGGCCTGGGTGTGTGTGTCCGTGTGTCCGTGTGTATGTGTGTGTGTGTGTGTGTGTGTGTGTGTGTCCGTGTGTGTGTGTAAATGATCTACACTAAGCTATATTACTATTTACTCCTTTGTCACAAGGCCAGGGTGTGGGTGTGTGTGTCCGTGTGTCCGTGTGTGTGTGTGTGTGTGTGTGTGTGTGTCCAGAGCCATATCTTTTTATGAGGTTACATGTTGCCAACTGAGCTCTAAGGAGTACCTCCAATGTTAGGCCAGTAGCTAACAACGTGACTAGCTCCCTAAATCATTCTCAGTACCCAACTCCCTAACTCCAAGCTTTCCACAGTGCAATGCCTTGTTCTTACTGACAGGCTGTTTTTCCGTTTTTCGACTTAGTATTAAAGTCGGACTGAAATGGAAATCACTAAATGACGCTCATACTAATGCCCTAACTCGACTTTTTCATATCTTAGTTGTCTCAGAATAATAACACTCGAAGATGTTAATGCTTCAAAGTGCACCACCTACTTTTATATGTTACAGCACTGTTAATAGCTGACTTGTCACAAGCTGACTTGTCACACACACGAACAGTTGCATGTTCTCCAGTCTTGATAAGGCACTGGTGAAGTCTGCCCGCCTCGACTGTAAAAAACGTTGCGTGCCCAGCCATGTAGACAGTAGAGTTGACAGCTAAGCTAATAGCTTGCAAAGGTTAGCATGAACTTCATCCCCCTGCTGCTAGATGTCAGCAGATTTGAACCCAGGAGACTATGAATCTGACTATGAATATTCAGTCAATATCAGCTATGCTATGATTTTAGCGAGTAAATTGTGTGAGAAATGGGATATTGTTGAGCGGGTAGCTAGTAATAGCTAGAAACCAACTGTCACATTGTTTGGCTAGGTGGGCTGTCAGTCAACCACCAAAGATACACGCCTAGTCAGTCCTGAAGCAGTCTGAGCGGAGGGAAATCCATAAATGAATTAAAGCTGGTTTAATAAACGTTACTTTGAAAGTGAACTTCGAAAGTTGAGTTTGTGCTACATTGTTACTCTGACATAACAAAAACATAACATAAAAATCAGAAATCAGAATCAGTCTGACTTTAATGTCTATATATACTAATGTCTATGTCTTTAATGTCTATATATACTAATGTCTATGTCTTTAATGTCTATAGCCTATTTGTCTGTCTATTTATATGTTGCCATATATTAACTGTTTTACAGTATGAGATGTGCTACAAATAAAGTTGATTTGATGGATTGACTGATTGCCTACTGTAGGCTTGAGTGAATGAATACACAACTGAATGGCAGACACATGAAGGCCATTGCATTTGTTTTACAGGTTCTGAACACCTTGTCAGAGTGAATCTGTTTGAATGCATTTCATTCCACAACATTTAACAGCTACATGAAAACTGGGCTAGCCAATGATTATATCATGAACATAAACCTTACCTGACTCCTAGGAACTCCCCCATCAACTGCAGAGGCGGTAGTTTCATCTGTGATGTCCCCATGCTAAGTTTAGGGATACCCAATGCACCCAAACCACCCGCACACCAGTCAAAAAAGTACCGAGCCGAACCCCTTGGTCATGACATTAGCACTGTTGCTGAGGCAATGGAATTTGCTGTGTCAAGTTGTCAACATCTGAGTGTTCAGTTTCCCTAGTAGTAATAATAAGATGTTGGAAAGACAGCAGAGCGCTCATGTCATGGTGAAGTGAAAAGACTTTGAGTCATTAGGCGAGAGGGCAGGGGCTTTTCGCTTTGACAAGGAACGCGTGGGCTATATTCAGCTGCTCTTGCTAACCGCGGCTGTAGAAACTTTTACACATTTAGGGTGAGTTAGGCTACATAAGAGCAAGTTGTTATGTTAGAGCTAGCCTTGAAATAAAATGAGAATCCCAAGTTCAAGATGTTGTAACATGGCAGTGGTAGATAGTGTAGATTTTCCTTTAGGCTAATGTTTGTGATTTATAGATTTTACTTCTCAGTGTTGGTAATAGGCAGTCAAAATTCAATACAGAGGTGTGAACAAGAAACTATTGTGGACATGAAGAAACAATGGCTTAAGAGCTGCCCTTATGATCTGTATTTATTGACGATTCAGTTGTATTCGGTTGAGGGTCAATGGGTCAAGAATGCCCATGAGTATAACTTCAGTGACCTAAGCTACAGAAGACTATCCTTTTCCTCTGCTGAAATATGCTGTAGTATATTGTTGCCATTTTAACAGTAACTAACTCACTTGGTCTATACATTTTATTGCATTAGTCTCAGTCCACTATAATAGACTAAACTTAGTTCAGTCAGGACACTTACTTTGATTTAATCATTGTTTAAAGAAAATGGTAATACATTATTTTGGCGTAATTGGATGGCTCCGCTCTGTCAGCTCAGCTCCCTGCCTGAAGTTTAACAATATAAAATATAAAATAACATAGGCAGGGAGCCCATAATTTTCAACCACCTGACAGACAGCTGCACCGTTTGACTTAAAGTGTCCCGCCTGAACTTCATTTTTTTTAAACTGTATTTTCATCTCTTTGACAGTTATACTGTATATTTTAACAGTTCTTTTTGGGAAGCGCATTGCATTGCATTGATGTACAAAATGTTCTATAAATAATGTTTGATTGATTGATTGACTTCTGGAGTTTAAATTCTACATTCCATGTATGTGTACTATCAATGAGTGCAATGTAGCAGCTGACATTGGCTGGATACTGGGTGGACACTAGGACGTAGCAGACTACATCCAAGTAATTACATACCCAGACATTTAATAAGCTACTTTAACCATTAAAAGGTTCTGCTATCACCTTAAGGACCGGATTCAAACCCAACAAATTTTATGCAGTATCTTAAACCTAACTGCTACACGCCTACCAACATCTTATCCTGAAAAACAAGAAGCAACCATCTGTGAGGGGAGTTTACCTGGTCTACCCCAAAATCTTTCTGCAATGTCATTTAAATGCTTCCAAAACATGTTTTTTTTACCTAAAGGAACTATGAAATCAAGAGTTTAAACATTGAGCGTGACTTTTTCCTGATGTGATTTGACTATGGGTAAACAAAAATCATGTTTAAATGTAACTGCTTGAATACTGCATTGCAGGTTTGATTTGAGCCCAGAGTCTATAATGAATGAGTCTCTTTTTCTACGAGGGCCTGCTCCCATGAGGAAATGGTGCAGGATAAACCAGAGGATAAAACACAGGCCAGTTATTATAGCCATGGGCCAGAGGGATGTATTCCAAATGTCCTGCCGTTTCCTTTTCCTGTCTTTGAGCTTTGCATGGCACTCAAACGGACATAAACCTTTATTACTCCTAACCAGAAAGGTTTATGTGCAATATGTGTACTCACAAAGATTGAAATTCTGACTTGAGATAGGTGAGCATGACCAGAACTGTCAGCAAGATCTCGCAGAAGATATGTGGCCAAGTTTGAGTTAAGTGAATGTGACTATATATACACCAAGAGTATCTAATGTTTGCTGGCTTTAACTACTTAGACAACCCTGTGTGCCTCCTGATATACCTATGAAAAGAGGCGAGCAAAAAACACACACACAAAAGACTCAGATTAGAACAGTGAACATTTATATCATAATTTACATTTTGACATTTTGCACATAAATAACTATGTAAACCAGTATGTAAACAGAGACAGTTATTTTTTTCCTTATTTGTTCTCCTCTAGGTTAAAGCTGACGATGAAATGGGGAGCTTTGGTCATACTTCAGGGATAGAGAGAGAGAGAGAGAGAGAGAGAGAGAGAGAGAAAGAGAAAGACAGAAAGATAGAGAGGGGAAAGAAAGAGAGAGGAAGGGGTGGGGACTGCGCAACTGCTTCCAGGTCACCCGCCCGAGGTCACAGTTGCTCTGAAGACGTACAGTATGTCCTCTTAAAGCCATTATTACAGTCAAATCATATCAAATAGTGTGGGAGGAGCAAGCACCGGCGCTTAAGTCAAAAAGGGGAGGGGCCAGTGCATAAGAAGGCTGAGGTGCTTTGGTCTGTGCCATTCACAAACAGGAAGGGGGGGGGGGGGGGGGGGGGGTACATTTTTTTTCTCAACCCAAAAAAAAAAAAACAAGACAAAAACAACAACTACAAAACAAGACCACAGCTAAAGAGCTAACGCTTCATCATATACACAGAATATTCTCTTCATCGTCTTTTTTTGGATTCCCTAAGTCATTGTCTTTTTGGTGGGTGTGAAACTAAAGCCAAGTGAACTTTGGTTACTAGCCCCAAATCCCCCTCTTCAAACACGTTCACTTTGTCTCCTTTTGGTATTGACAGTGTTTTAAAGTTCCCTTGGACGGTTGGAGGGGAAAGGACTCCCGGCCTCCCAGTCTCTATGTGCTACATCTTGAACAGACTCAGCTGCTCTTTGGACCATGCGGAGAGCTGCACTCCAGTTCATTTTGGTTTTCTTCAAGTAGCAAAAGCAATAAATAGAACACACCCGCCTTCAGCTTCCCTCTGAACGTACATAGACACACACTCAAACACACACACACGCACGCACGCACACACACACACACACACACTGAGGTAACTGTTGTTGAAAATATACAAAAATGCCCTTTTTTGTTTCATTTAAATTAAGTAGAGCTCTGGACAAATAAGGACGTAGGGAAGCTTTCCGGTAGGGTCAAAAGGTCAAATAAAGCCTTTTTCAAAAACAGTTTGTGTATCCAACTTTGGCAAAACAAAAACAATAAACAACAAAAGTTGCTACCTTTGACCCTTTTTTTACCTGCTATATTGTTTAAATAAAAAAACCTGAAAAGTGGATGCCTCTGCTTCTGAAAAGGTCAGAGGTTAGCCCCACAGGACGGATACAGGCAGAGCGAGAGAGAAGTATCTACACAGAAATGGCCACAGAGAGAAAAAAAATCAAAACCAGAAAAACAAAACAGTCCATTACAATGAATTACCCGGTCATTGTAAACATCACTTCCAAGTATTGCTTTTCGAAGATGACAAAACCAAATTGCATAATAAATTAAGGAGGTTATATAATAATAAATTGAACAAAAATTACATTTAAAAATAGACACAAATAATAATAAGAACAACAATAACAACAATAATAATGATAACAACAATAGCAATAATATTAATAGTATTGATATGAAATCCAGGGTTAATGATTGTCTTTTGTCATAAGGGTAGGTCATGCTGGAACATTTAAGTAGTCTGGGGACAGTCTCTTGAAGCCCTGAGTACAGAAGTCCCTGATAGGTTGAAAACCCATAGTTGCCAGAACCTCATCGCCTACGACAACCAGGGAAAAAGAATAATATTTACACCCGTTGCTCCTGGCAACCAAGTTCTCTGAGCCACAAAGTCCGACTCAACGTCCTTTGGTTTGGGATCAAAGTCATGTTTTTTTGTTCAATTTAAGCGTGTTCCTCTGACTCCTGCTTGACTGTGACATTGGTGGGCAGTAGTGGATGAGGGCTGCTCCGACGCAGCTTGATCACAGACGTCTCGCTCGCCGACTCGTACAAGCCGTAACCTGTTGACAGGAGCTCGCCAGCGCCGCCCTTGTGGTGGTGGTGGTGGTGGTAGGGGGAGGACTTGAGGCCCATCTCCCTCCAGAGCATACCCAAGACCTGCTTCTCCAGGACGCCCTCCACCTCCACCCCTCCCTGCAGCTGGTCCAGCCTCTCCGCCTGCTCGCTCATGTCAAAGCGCTCGATCTCCTCGTTGGCACGCTGGAGCTCCTCCACGGGGCAGCCGGGCGGCGGGGCCGAGGGCCCGGTGGTGGAGGACATGGCGGCCAGGCAGTAGCCCTTGAGGTGGAGCCGCAGGCTGCACAGGTGGATGTAGTGGCGGTGGCAGTCGTTGCACTTGTGCGGGCGCTCGCGGGAGTGGAGGCGCTTGTGCAACTTCAGGTGGACGAACTGGGTGAACTTGGCCGGACACAGCTTGCACTGGTAGGGCTTCTCCCCCGAGTGGAGGCGCAGGTGGGTCTTGAGGTTGCTGGTGCTGCTGAAGCGCTTGTGACACACCTACGGAAGGACGGGGGACGGAAGGTACAGGGTTAGAGGTTGACCAAAGCAAACAGGGGAGAATTTAACATTGACAACGAGGTTTAGCATTGACAACATGTGCACAGCAACTAGCATAGCATTGACTGTGTAAATAGATCAGCTAGCTAGCATAACATTAACAAAATAGATACAAAACAGATACATTAGCAGTAGCTACACACCTATAATAATAGCTAGCTAAGCATTGACCACTGCATTGCGTAGCAGTAACGCGAAGAAGAAGCAGCTAGCATAGCAATTTAAACAACTAGAGCAGCATTGTGGGGGGGTCTTACCTGGCACTCATGGGGCTTCTCTCCGGTGTGAACCAGGAAGTGTTTCTGCAGGTGGGCCAGCTGGGTGAAGCCCTTACTGCAGGTGGAACACTTGAAGGGCCGCTCACCACTGTGGACCCGCAGGTGCACCTGAACAACAGAACCAAACAAGATGGCGGATCAGCAGGGAGGTCAACGATCAAGGGTTTTGACACAAGAAGTTAGGGGCTATAAAAAGAAGAGTTTGACTGTCTTAAATGTTAAAAGTCTTGTTATTTGAAACGTAACAAGTTAGGGTTAGGGTTAGAGTTAGGGTTACATAACATGTTTTATGTCCTATGTGATTGTATATGCTACTATTTAAGGAAAAATACAATCAAATACTGAGGAATCTTGAATCCGAGTCTCACCTTGAGGTTGGAGAGCTGGCCGAAGGTCTTGCTACACACGTTACACTCGTACTTGATCTTGCCGTTCTGCTTCTTGAGCGGGTAGGGCAGCGTCTTGTAGCCGCTACCGCCACGCTTCATCTTGCTCAGGTTGATGGCCTCCTCCTCGGACCGCTGGCTGCTGACGCTGCCCAGCAGGGCTGAGGTAGGCTTGGTGGGCACCCGCTCGCTGGGAGGTGACGTGCCCGCCGTAGGGGAGCCGCTGGAGGGGGCATGGGGGTGCCCATGGGGATGCCCGTTGGGGGGTCCGTGGTGGTGTCCATGACCCGGGTAGGGGTGGTGGGGGCCCGCCTTGTCCTTCAGGGAGGTGGCGGCCGAGAAGGCACTGGTGGGGGCGGGGAGGAGGAAGTCCCTGTGGTGGGAGGAGTGGGAGGAGTCCGGCATCAAGAAGCGCCTCCCCGCCGTGTCCGAGGGCAGCAGGGGCATGTGGGGGGGCAGTAGGCTGCTGTAGAGTGGGTACATGCGAGGGAAGATGCCACCCACGGTGGGCACGCCGCCCCCAGGCAGCGGGTAGTGGTGGGGCAGGAGGTAGCGGGAGTAATGCGACCCCGGGGGGTAGAAGGGTGAGGAGAGAGGGGCGGCGGGGGGCGAGTACCCCGGGTAGGGCCCCAAGCCTCGGGGGAAGAACGAGGAGGGTGGGGGGGTGGTCTGCGGAGCCCCCGGACTACCGTGAGGGCTGCTCTCAGGGGTGCTCCTCGCCGACGGACTCGGGGTGGCCGACGACTGGTTGCTGGGGGAGCGGGTTGCCGGGTAACCGAAGGGGACGGGGCTGGTTTTAAGACTGAGGAACTCTTCGGCGGCCATGTGAGAGTGGGGGGGGTAGAGGGGCGGGTAGAGGGCGCGGGGGTACAGGGGCCTCTCGGGGCTGTCAGCGCAGCGCGGCCGCGTGGCGAGGGGCCGGCTAGGCTCCCTCTTGGCGGTGTGTGTGGGGCCTCGGAGGATGGAGACCACGCTGTGTTCTCTCTTGACCGGGCCGCTGATGCTGCTGACACGCTCCTCGCTAGCCTGCTGCTTAGCCTCCAGGAGAGACTGTTCTGTAGAGAGAGAGAGGGGGGGGGGGGGGGGAAGGTCAGTCACAATGTGTGTATATGTGTATGTGTGTGTGTATGTGTGTGTGTGTTTCAGTGTACACAATTCAGTTCCTGAATTGAAAACTGACGCATGACATTTAGCCTTCCTGCGCGTCTTTCAAAACGTTCCTGACAGCCCTTATCTGAAGTCATGTCTGGAACGCCATTACTTGTCCTAACCTACAGAAAGGAGGGTGGGGTTACCTCCAGAGTAACCCAGTGGTCCAATTAGGGGAGACAGATTTGACAAACGATCACAACGGGGGGGGGGCTAAAACACAGGAAGTGAGGCGTGACAGCTGCCTCTGGGCAGGGTGTGTGTGTGTGTGTGTGTGTGTGTGTGTGTGTGTGTGTGAGTGAGAGAGAGAGAGGGGTAGATACAATCAAAATGGGGGCAGGGCTGATTGAAAGTTTCCTGCTGATAGATATCCTCTCCAAAGTTTGGCCTCAACCTGCCCTGCCCCCCCCATCCCCCCCATCCCCCACCCACACACACACACACACACACACACACACACACACACAACACCTCCTGACTAAGTGCACACTGAGGCACCTTGAGACAAAGGGCTTTGTTTTGAGATTTGTTTGCTCTCTCCTTCTAGAGAATGACACACACACACACACACACACACACACAGGACCCTTCAATTGCCTTCCTTGCACACAAAACACACACTCTTCCTATCCTACACATTTGGACTTTTAGCACTCCTTTTGCTAAGAGAAAAAACAACCACCCAGATTCTTTCCCATTTCCTATTGTTTCCAGGTTAAAGGTTAAACCAGAGAGCTTCCTCCTCACTCGCACCTACTGTCACCTCTACATGATGAAAGATGGGATTACCGCCAGGGCTTTCAGGCTTGAAACACAAACACACACACACACACACACACTAAAAGCCCCCCTTGCATGTCAGCTCGCACATCCTCGCTGTTAAAGCTCCATCAGAGTCGGGACTTAAAAAGTGGTCATCAATAATCCCCGCCATTTACTGCCCTGTGAACTTTTACTAGGGGGTCACCGAGGAGGGAGACATATGTGTGTCTCTCTCTCTCTGTGTGTGTCTCTCCCTCTCTGTGTGTGTCTCTCCCTCTCTGTGTGTGTGTGTGTGTCTCTCTCTCTCTCTCTCTCTCTCTCTCTCTCTCTCTCTCTCTCTCTCGGTGTATAAACAGAGAGGTTATCAGTATCACCCTGACCCTCCTCCTCCTTTCCCTCAGATAGCGCCACTCCTCTCTCCCTCCCCTCTTTCCTCCTCCATCCTCTCAGAAAACAAACACGGCGGCCATCTTGGAGATATCAATCTGTCAACGCTGCCCCTCGGCCAGGAAGTTCAAGTCGTCAATGGAGGAGGCCCCGCCTCCTCCTGCTCTCCTCTTCTCTACCTCACTCGTCACGTCACACACACAGCGCAGATGGGGTAGTGTGTGTGTGTGTGTGTGTGTGAGATGAAAAGCGAGAGAGTGTTAGTGTGTTGGAATGCTACTCCTCTGTGTATGCTATTATGTTTGCATGCGAGGGAGCGAGTGTGTGTGGGATAGAATGCCTTTGAACATGCAGTGTGTCAGCCAGCTCACAATCAGACTGGCTGTACGCTAACAGGTGCTTATTGCCGTCGCATGGAAGGCATGATAAATGCACCACACACACACACACACAGATTTTTAAATTGTTGCCATCACACACACACACACACACACAAACCCACGTCTGGTTCTGTTATGACTGAGTTGGACCCAACGGAGACAGTGACAAAGAAAGAGAGAGTGAGAAAAGAAAGAAAGAGAGAGAGAGAAAAGAAAGAGAGAGTGCATGAAAGGGTAAAAGAGAGAGTCATAGACAGAAAGAGAGGGCAGAACAGACGCAGGTTGGCAGTGACTAGCAGTAAGAGAGGCAGATATAGAGAGAGAGTGGGAGAGAGAGAGGGGGAGAGAGAGGGAGAGAGAGAGAGGGAGAGGGGGAGAGAGAGAGGGAAAGAGAGAGAGAGGGAAAGAGAGAGGGGGAGAGAGAGAGAGAGAGAGATGACAGGCAAGTTTTAACGAGGTGGGGGCAGCTACAGGTGAGAGAGAAAGAGAAAGAGAGAGAAAGAAAGAAGTTAGTCCCAGGTCAACAGGGGCCTCTGAGGGAGGTGTGTGTGTGTGTGTGTGTGTGGGGGGGGGGGGGGTAGAGGGGGACATAATTACAGGGCCCAGAGAGAGAGAGAGAGAGAGGGGGATAGAGAGAAAGAGTGAGAAGCCAGAGGGGCCACTACCAGGGAGGGGGGCCCAGGCCCCTGTGTCCCTCTGCCCCAGGGGATGCGCATCTCCCTGGGCACTGGAGCCACACAGGCTGGGTCTGTCTCTCCACCCCCCCCCCCCCCCAACCATCCACCCACTCCTCCACTATTACCATTACTGTTACCACCACACCTGGAGGCTAGAATGCTGCCTCCTTCCTCCCCTCCCTCCCCCCTCTCACCCAGTCTGACTCTCTCTCTCTCTCTCTTTCTGACTGACTGACTTTCTGACTCTCAGACACAAACACACACATTAATATTTGCATTTAGCAGTTTCAACTGGTGCAGAACAGCCTACAACACACAAACACATACGTGTGCGCGCGCGCACACACACACACACACACACACACACACACACACACACAAAGGGCTCATCTCTAGTCCTTTTCTTGTGGTTGAGCAACACTAGAGTACAGTAGAGAGCAAGCTTTCATGTTGAAAGAGTGTCTTTAAGTGTGTAAGACTGTGGCATTACTACCAACACACCCCTCTATGTAATTACACTGTCACTAGCAGGTCTGGTGCGTGCGCGCACACACACACACACACACACACACACACACACGCACGCGACGGTGGCGCTGACAGAGATGAAAGGTAGAGGGGCTGTGGTGCGTGTGTGTGTGTGTGTGTGTGTGTGTGTGTGTGTGTGTGTGTGTGTGTGTGTGTGTGTGAGATAATAACAGGTTGACGTTCAGAGAGGAAGGAGACATGGCAACACTCAGAAACACCATCAGGCTTAAGAGCTACGACGAGAGACGCTCAAAGGGCTCACTACCACGGACGCTCACACGCGCACACACACACACACACACACACACGCACCATTTTCATGACACCACATACTCAAAAAACGATCATGGTCGACAAAGTTCGTCAAGAAACTTTTCATCAACCCCAATATATAAAATACACCAATCCATACCTAGAATACACGCCCGGCTGGGACCATATATACAGAAACACACTCACTCACTATACTGTGGATGACAACAGCTAAATGATATATATACACAATCTAAAATGGCATATATAGGATATAAAATGGCTTATATACAATCTAAAATGTCATATATATGATATAAAATACTGTATATATGATATAAAATGTCATATATATATATACACGATATAAAATGGCGTGTGTAGGATATAAAATGGCGTGTGTAGGATATAAAATGGCGTGTGTACACAACAAACGACTTACTGAGTTTCTGCATCATCAGTTCTCCGGAGGGGGGGTAGTGGAGGCGGCGCGCAAACTCGGGGCAGTACCACACCAGCAGCTCGGCGCCGGGCGGGACGGGCCGCACCGTGTAGAAGTAGATGTTGCCGCCGTTCTGGCACGCCGCCAGGTTCTGTTCGCTCTGCGAGTGGGCCGGGTTGACGTAGCGCATCCAGTTGGACGCCTCCTCGTCCAGACCGTCCACAAAGTGGTGGAACTCGCCCTCCGAGTAGATCTAGAGGAGGAAGAGGGGCGGGGGGGGGGGGAGAGAGAGAGAGAGAGAGAGAGAGAGAAAGAGAGACGTTTAGTTGAGTTGACTTCAAATTGTTCTAAAAAAAATAATTGTTACCTATAGTTATAAAAAAATACATTTAAAAAAAAAAATGGATTATTACGTCTCAGAACTGTTCTAGTCTGTTCTAACCCTAACCCTATTTTAACCTGTTATAGAGATGGAGGGATGCATCAAAGAGAGAGAGAGGGAAAAAAAAGAGAGAGATGGAGAGAAATGCCTCGCAAGGGATCAGGGGTGAGTTTCTCAGAACTCTTCGTAGGGCTAAGATCATCGTCAGTCCACAGCGGGCTACGGGACATCAAGATGATCATAGTCCCACCAAGTTTCCTGGGAAACCCGGACCCTAGTCGTTAACCCATCCTCCGCGTGCCTCTCTTTCGTTTTACTGTCTGTGTATCCCCTCCGTCTCCTTCGCGCTGACCTTCCTTTCCCTCAATCTCAAACTATTCTCTCTCTCTCTCTCTCTCTCTCTCTCTCACCATATCCTCCTGCTCAGTTGAGCACCCCGGCTCTGGAGCGTATAGCTAGACAGACAGACGGTCAGACAGACAGACAGACAGACAGACAGAGTAGGAGCCACCACCTCTTATACTCCACCGTAAAAGAAAACTAGTTGAGTCAGAGAATACGTCACAACTGTTTCTCTCTCTCACACACACACACACGCACACACACACACACACACACCATTCTGAATCTCTCTCTCTCTCATTTTGCGGTGATTGATTCACCTATGATGATGTGTTGTTGTGGCTTCTATCTACCGACATGAATGGAACACCTTGTTACTGCTGAATTTAGGTGTGAGTGTGTGAGTGTGTGGGAGGTTTAGGGGGTGTGTGTGTGTGTGTGTGTGTGTGTGTGTGTGTGTGTGTGTAGGGGTTCAAATCGATCACTTACAGGAACAATGACCTAAGATTGTTCCTGTGTACACTGTCAAAGTGACATCATACCCCACCTCTCTCTCTCTTTCTCTCTCTTTCTCTTTCTTGTTCCACTATTGTTTTTACTGTACTCCATGCCACTCTTACAGATAGGACGGACCACTGTCTTATGTAATGGAAACAGACAAATGCACTGAACGTAGGAAAGA
>NC_139664.1:19182640-19192640 GCF_951799395.1 Argentina silus
AAGTGTGTGTGTGTGTGTGACACTGGTAAGGAGCTCCAAACTTTTCCATTTGGGGGGCCACAGCAGCACAAACAAACTTCAAACGCTTCCCACCCAAGACCATGATCCCACACACACAGACACACAGACCGACAAACATCCTTGTCCCACGCAAAGGCTGCGAAAAGCATATGTCCGAAAAAATGTAGTAAGACAAATAAGTCGAACTTAGAGACACATATTTTACAGGTGACCAAGAATACCTAGTACACTGACTAGAAGACCAGACAAAAACAAAATCATACACTCCGACAAAAAACTAAAATCAACATTAAAATAAGGCTCATCCTCATTCCAACCCCAAACTCGGTCAATAAATCAACAAAACTCTCAACACTCACAAAACATGATGGCATACTCCCTAAAATACAATACAAATCTACCTTGACAAAGTTATCCTCAACCATGTACTCGACAAAACCCCTCAAGCCTGCCAAAGTGCGTTCTTTGAGACAATAGCAATACCAGCACGGCTATTAAGAATCTACTGCTGAAGTGCTTTAACAGTTAGATCCTTTTAAAACAGACAATATGTTCAAAAAATGCACAATGACTTTGATGCTGTGAGCTACATCAAATCATTTCAGACCAGCAAGAAATTATTGTTTTGGACAGTAACATTAGTTAAGACCATTGAAAGGCTTTTTCAGACAAACTCACAACTTGTGTTTCAAATATTGTAGGATTCAATTCATTTCAAAACAGTTCATAATCATTTTTATAATATCACACTAGTCACTGTTGGCACTATGGGAGCAGTTTTTGTATGACAGCTGTGCAAGATCAGAACTAATAGTGAAACTGAGAACATAAAAGTAACTGATTTATTCACCTCACATACATTGGTTCTACTATTCAATTGAAAGAATTAAACATGACAAAAAAAACGGACTTTAAAATGCACTTCCAACAACTTAAAAGTTCAACAAGTCAAAATTTGCTAACTAAATTGGAAAAATACCATTCCTTGTGTTTTGATAATTATCACAATTTAAGCTGCAGTTCATACGATTTCAACTCATATTCAGAATAATCAGAACTTAATAAACTCAACCTTAATTAATTTAAAATACAGAAAAATCTAACTAAACTAATTCAACTAAATGGAATAGGCTTATTCTATTTAACAACATATACAATAAAATGTTAAATCCAGTCATTGCATAGTGCAATAAACAGATATGATTATATGAACAGAAAAGACATCTGCCCAGTAAATGTGTATTATTATTTCTTCATATACCACTAGTTTAATTAAAACAGAATTAAATATGTAAATTTGATCAAACTACAAAACAATACCCCTAAACAAATCATGACTATGATTATATCTAAAATCCTAAAAAACATTAAAACCATTTTTTATCAAGAAAAGAAGAAAATCCAAACAAATAAAACAACTACTTTTAAAAAAACGGCACTCATAAGCAAACCAATTTAACAACAACCTAAAAGAAAAAAGTCAAATTCAAGAAGAATCTGAAGCTTTTCAAAAGTATTTTTTCTTTCTATTCCCTAAAGCTGAAGGGCACAGAAAGCGTACTCACCGAGAAGCTCTGGTCCCAGCCACACATAGGGCCGGCTGATCTATCCCTTGGGCGACTTTGTGTGGCTGTGTGTGTGTGCGCGTGTGTGTGTGTATGTGTGCAGGACAGGTGCAGTTCACCCTCTCCCCCTCCGATCCAAGCGCTACTCCAAAGTGCGAGCGGTGAGTGTGTGTGTGTGTGTGTGAGAGAGCCTGTGTGTGTGTGTGTGTGCTCGGCTGAGTGCCTTCTGTTTGACTGAATGCTCCTCAAGAAGTTCAGTAGATTCACTCAGACTGGTGGCCCCTCCCTCTTCTATAGCACCGCCCACCACCACCCGAAGGAATCGCTCCTTGCTCATTTGGGGCTCACACACACACACACACACACACACACACACTCACACATACACACACTCTTTGTGAAAAGCCAGAGGAAACAGCAGGCGCTTTCACCTGAGGCATGCGCTCTTGCTGCTTCTCATTGCAAAACACACACACACACACAACTGGCAACTACTTTCATCAAAACACACCCTACCTTGAAAACACACAATTCTCTTACAACCTCCTAAAAAACTTTTAAAAAATCACAACCCAGCAGCTTATCAATGTGTCCTAAGTGTAAGGCATGGATCTATGTATCTAGAAACGAGGCATGTTTTAAGTTGTAGGCTGCGTGTGTGTATGTGTGTGTGTGTGTGTATGTGTGTGTGTGTGTGTGTGTGTGTGTGTGGAGGAAGAGGAACGTCCGTCCACAGCTCAATGCTTGGTAAACAGTAAAGGGGCATTGAGTCACTGTCACAGGATGTCCTCCTTCCCCAGGAAGAGAGATCAACAACCCCCCCCTACACACACACACACACACACACACACACACACACACACACACACACACACTCTAGAGGGCGACACTGGACCAACCTCATTGCTCATTGTCCCAAGTCCCGACAGCTTGACACACACACACACACACACACACACACTCACACCGTCGTTCTCTGTCTACCTAAGGAGGGAGAACTCACTAAGCCTAGTAAAACACTGTCTAGTTCTTCTCTTTCTACCACTCTTTCTCTCTTTCTCCCCTCTCTGTCTATCCTTCCTTTTCTCTACATGTGGTCTGTGTCTGTATCAGATCCCATAAGCAGAGCCCACTCAAAGCAAGCAACCATGTCCTGGATCCCGACTGGAAATCCCCCCCATTTCTTCTCTCTCCCTCCCTCCCTCGCTCTCTCTCTCTCTCTGTTTCCCTCTCCCCCTCGCAGTCTCCCTCACCCGCTTTCTCTCTCCCTCCCACCCTCCCTCCCTCTCTCTCTGTTTTCCTCTCCCCCTCTCAGTCTCCCTCACCCTCTCTCTCTCTCCTGATTGACAGCAGTCGTGGTGGGGCGGAGAGGAGGAAGGATAGGAGGGTGGAAGGGAGAGATAGAAGAGATAGTCCTGTATGTCTATCTCAACCCCTCTATTCTCTTTCTCCTCCTCTCTTTCTTTCTTTCTCTCTTTCTTTCTTTCTTTCTTCCCCCCCCCCATCCCAGAGATTGGTGACAGAGGGCTGACCACATCACTCGCTGCCTACTCCTTCCTGCCAACGGACGACCCGCCGACCCCACGACACACACACACACACACACACACACACACACACACACACACACACACACAGATGTGTGCCACAGCTGGCCTGCATGTTCATAATCTGCAGCATCCAAGCCCACCGAAACAAAAAAAAAAAAAACAACACCCCCACCTCCAGAAAAACAACTTAGGGATCTGAACTAAACAAAACAAAAAAGAGAGGGAGAGAGAGAGAAAAGTACGACTTGTCCCCTCTTTGAAAGTCACATGTGGTCCATCCCTACCCGCCTGGTGGCTGGGAGCAATCTGGGCCCAGACACACACAAACACACGCACACACCACCCCTGTCATTCTCGCTACCACCTCCTCTCAACTGCCTCAAAAAGAAGAGCCCCCCCCCCCCCCCCCAGTTTGTCCAGGACCCTCCAGTCTCTCTCCCTCTCTCTCTCTCTCTCCCTCTCTCTCCCTCCCTCCCTCCCCTGTATAGGAAGGCGGGGGCACAGGGCTGAGTGCTGGGGGGTAGGGAGGCGTCCCTGTGCTCTGAAGTCAAATTCAAATGGCCCTTTTTGTTTATATCACCGAGCCAGGGAGGGTATTTAATGTGGCCTGTATGCCTGGAGGAGAGAGAGGGACGGAAAGAGAGAGAGAGAGAGAAAGGATACAAAGAAAGGCAGGGGGACCTCCTGTGTCTCTGTTAGTTTTACAGAGGGCCTCTATCAAGACAGTCACTGCCACCGGGGACTTAATAAAATGTTTGAAAGGTTGTTTGACTCAGTCGTCATAAAGCCAGTAAAGGGGGTTCGGAGTATTATATTTGACTCTGGGTGCTAACTAACCAACTAGTCACTTCAGAGCTCTGCGGCTGTTTGAAATGTCATATGCCACGGGATGTGGGAAATCATTTTAGGAGGAACAAAAAAAAAAAAAAAGGATGTATCGCCCAATCATTGTGTGATAACATTGTGCAGGATATCAAATAAAAAGCGTGACAATGACTAATGTGGGCCTTTAACATATTCAATTCTAAAATCAACTACAGCTAAAAACCTTGAGGGAGAGAGAGAGAGAGAGAGAGAGAGAGTGAAAAGAAAGAAAGAGTGCAAGTGAGGACAAAGAGGCAAGGGGGGTAGGGGGAACTAAGCAACACAGGTGAGATTAGCCCCTTACTTCCAATTCCAGGTTCCCTAGGTGACAACAACAGTCAAAAGCGGGCTAACTTTATTGACTTCATAGTTGCAGACGACAGCCTTTTTAGGTTAACCCTCCTGCTTTCCATGTTCTGATGGAAGATCAAAACCACAACTTTGAGTTACAGTCAATTTCTCATTTAAATGCCCTCAGTTGAGTTATTTGCATTTATATTGCAAATATCTTTGCAAATATTTGCATTTATATTTAAGCTCAACCAAACCGTATGTGTGTGTGTGTGTATGTATGTACGTGTGTTTTTAAGTAACTGGAGGTGGGGGGACAAACAATGCTTGTATCTGCTTGGACTTTCCTTGAAAAGTGTGTGTGTGTGTGTGTGTGTGTGTGTGTGTGGAGAGAGGGGGGCAATGGGGTGCAGTGGATTCGGGTATTGTTCTGGAAAAAGCTAATCCTTCAATGGAGGAGCCATTAGGGGGAATTAGAGAGGTTAGAGCCAGCCATGATCCCCTGTTTAGGCTGGGGGAGACCTGTGTGTGTGTGTGTGTGCGTGTGTGTGTGTGTGTGACAGCAGAGAGGGTCTGGTGGAGACGCGTGGCATGCGTCAGGTCGAGCCCCCCTATAGCGTAGCAGGGGTGGGGGACGGGGGCAGCTCCCCTAATCTTGCCAATCCGCCCTGACTACCTACACACACACACACTCTCTAGCCCCCCTCAGCCATCTGGAGGAACTGTCCGAAAGGGCGAACACTGTCCGAGGGGTGGGGGTGTGTGTGTGTGTGTGTGTGCGCGGAGCGTGTGTCTGTGTGTGTCAATCAATAGCACAACCAGACAGTGACCCCCCCTTAACCCCTATGAAGAGCTAATCATAGTCTACTTGGCACGCCACTGATTACATTGTACTTTTCATTAAGAAAAGAAGCACAAAGAGGCAAGCGGGGGCCAGTGGCATTGACACACTGCTCACAGTGCAAAGGGAGGAGGGGGGATGCATCAAACACACACACACACACACACATGCACGCACACACGCCATGAGGCTCGTCAATTCTGAATACTGAGGCTGACAGTGCACAAGCTCTAACACTTAAGAAATTGTTAACAATGATCAATATACTGTACATGCTTCCATTATGACTTATTCAAGCATCCCCCAAATTGTTTTTTTTTTCTTCGAATTTGCAGTGCCTCCATGACTGAATTAAATAAACAGGATGAGGCCAAGAATGATGCACTTCATTATGTAGGTATCGTTTTCCACAGTGAAAAACAGCCACCCCAGCGCGTTTGAAAAGCGAGACCACAGCTCAGCGAGAACGGCTCGCACAACTTTGCAGTTCGTTTGGTTTTACGCGAAGTGAAACTTTGAATCACTTGTTACGGCAATGTGTTTGAAAACGAAAATAAACTCAAATACCCTTTTTCCAGTAGACTCTCTCAGGTAAATGTTTAGCAAGGTAGGCATTCCCGTAAACAACTCGAAACGTGCCATTCGTCACTCTGTCCGAGAATCACATAAGTGGCCTTGGTGCCATTTCGAGTGAAGTCATCGACACGCACGCACACACACACACACACACAATGATGCACGGCACTTAGCCTAAACAAAACCCTTACATGACAGCTGCGTCAGAGCATAAAACCTGTCATGACTGACATTTCTCAAGGCTACATTCGACCCATGTTATTGGTGTCATCAACAACACTACACCATAGCAATAGAACTCGTGTTTCTAACTTCACCGTAAAGGGAATGGACAGGGACAGGACAGGCTATGGGGGGAAGCGTGCGTATCTGGAAGAAACTGTAACCACCGTTCACTACGACAGCTGCTCTGAAACAATGTAGCTGAGCACTGAAACAATGTTGATGTAGTTGTCAGGTTGCGGTATATGTTACGCTGCGCATATATAATAGTCCTTTACGCGTGTGCACAACATGTCCCCCGTGGCCGGGACAGGGAGCAAGGCGTTGCGCAGCGGGGGTCCCAACTGTTAAAAACTCGGAACACACAATTTGCCAGACAGTTGAGGATGCGAAACATTATCTCAGGACATTGAATATTGAATAACCTTGCGAGGTGAGCACTTTTTTGTCGGATAAGGAGCGAAACGGGGCTAGCAAGGTCAACTTGTCAAAAGCTTGAATTGTTTGGCTATCCGACTTTTTTTAATAATAATTAAAAAAGAACTTTAGGCATAGGCTACTGTACACAAGAGCAAACCTGCTCACCCACTCGTCATGTGGGTCACAACAGCCCTATGAAAACACTTTCGATTTGTTACTTAAATAAGGACGCAAAAGTGCGACTCATTCATCTCATTATCGCATTCCTGGCTGAATACACACACACTCATGCAGGTTCTATCAGTATCGACTCAAGAGTTGCACAATAGGAAAGTCTCAGATAAATGATAGACTATTTCCCCCCCAAACAAGTAAACCTAAAATGTGTAAAACAAATGAATATTGTGCTGACTTGATAAGTGACCGCTCTCTCAATGCTGTAGTCTAGCTGTCCTTCCACCTAGACAACGTGCCAAAACTAGACAACCACCTCAACAGGTTTAGGCTACAATGTAGGAGACAAAAATAAAAATAAGGCTACGTTATTATAAACATTTTCAATTTCTTCATGAGTTATTTTTTTTACCTCCTCATTTACCTGGTTCAGGTAGCGTACAGAGGTAAACAAAGCAAAACAATGTCACATAGACTAGAGGAAGCGAAGTGGTAGTAAAGGGATATTGTAGCGCATGTTCTCTCACCTGTCCGTGCTTCCATGAATCTGCTGCTGCCGTGGTGGAAGATGACAACAGGTCCGTATCCCAGTCTCCAAACTCAGGTGGTTCTGACACTACCACCGTTTCACTTCGTAGTCCGGGTGTACTCTGAAGTGGTGGAGGTGAATCTGTTGCCGACACTCAAGGTAGCTCACCCTCTCCTTTCCGCACCCAAATCAGCTCCACCCAAAACAGTAATTAGGATTAACACGAGCAATTACCAAAACAAACTCCCCTGCGTCGACGCTCTCGGTAACCGATGGAGCAATTGTTTGTTAAAGAAAATGGGACTGTGTGCTTAAAAACGAAATTAACATGTTTCTTCAATGTCGAGAAAGTTTTGACCCCTTGAAGCACACACACTCATCAACACCCGCTGAGAAGGCTGCTGAAAGTAAATTGACGAGCAAATGAATCGATATTTCTTCCTCAGACTTCTGTGCGTCCGCTCTTTGAAATTAATGTGTGGTAAAAAGATTACAACATTATCGGAAAAGGGTAAATTGAGTATGTGATTGTAACCAATTCAACGCAATCAACGAATTAAACGAAATCTATGTGAAATTTAAAAAATCTAATATTTCTTTATTCAAAAACATAGTTTTACATCTATTTCAGTCCTACCTAAATTCATTTCTTCAAGTTTTACCATTTTAAATGACAAGGTAATTCAACTTTGCAAATGTAGAGTTGAGATCAGCATCTCTTTAGAGGGAGACAGAAATTATAATCTGAGCGAAGCTAAATTCTGTTTTGGAAACTAAGGCCTAAACGCATTTTTCAGTTCTACTGTTAGGAAATCTTATGTCAAATATATATTCTATATTTTTCTCATTGAATCAAATGAAAAAGTCATTCCTGCACTGTGGAACTTTTACAAAACGACCTCGAATACTTGCATAAGTAAATCATCGCTCTGTATCTTATTTGGGAGGATAAAATGCTATTTTGTTCGATTCGTGAATGTAAGGCCACGGGAATCAGTTGTATTTTATCTGGTGAAGGTAAAACTGTCTTCTGATACTTTTGATGGGAATTCGAGTCGGATGCATTTTTGTTTAATTGGATCGTTTGAGTGGGAGGTATATACAACCAATTCAATTGTATATTATATTAGACTACTAGCACTGCAAGCACTAATGATTATTATACTGCAATATTACAAACGACCATCATGATCATCATGATAGCAATATTCATATACTTTTGGTGTTATTCTCATTGCTATCATCAGTAAACGGTCATTGTACTGCTAGGTAATACATGGAAACCATTATGATCCAATGTTTTCATATGACTTACTATCCTACAGGTTTTCAATGAAGGGTACGGCCTGTGGGAACACCTGTTAACTTTGGTAGGCCCTAGCCTATCTGAGAGCTGTGGTGTAGGCCTACCCCTTCCGCCCCCCCCCCCCCCCCCCCCCCCCATCTGTACGTCCCCTCCTGCCTTATACCCCCATCCCTCCCTTCATCCTATAATGGGGTCCATGCTGTGTGGGTTAGCCCTAGTGGCACACTTCCGTTGTGCCCAGAAGTCTCAGATCTTTACGCGAAACAGACACACTCTTCCTGTCTCTCCCGCCTACACACACACACGCACACACACACACATACGCACACACGCACACACACACGCACACACACACACACACACACTTTCTTAACAGCGACACAGCCCTCCCCTCATCAAAGCAGTGGAAGTGTGTGTGGGACGATGGATTTGATGCGGGGGGGGGGATTTGGAGGGGGTCTAAAGAGAGGGGGGGTACTCGGAACTCAGAACTCTTTGAGTGTACACACACATCCACATGCACACATACCCCTCACTCGAGCCATGAACCTTGGGTCCCCCGAGGAACACCACATCCTTCTTTATCTCTCTCTATCTCTCTCTCTCTCACTCTCTTTCACTCTCTGAACTACTCTGAACTCCTCTGTACAGCTGGGATTAATCAGAGCCTACTCCCTGTGCTATAGTTTACCTCTGCCTTCTCTCTCTCTCTCTCTCTCTCTCTCTCTCTCTCTCTCTCTCTCTCCCTCTTTCTTACACATTCTCGTACACATATACCCAGTGGGATCGAGGGAAGCCCTTTGCTTTATCGCAGCTTGGCGCTGAGCTGTGAATGAGTGTGTGTGTGTGTGTGTGTGTGTGTGTGTGTGTGTGTGTGTGTATGTGTGTGTGTGTGTATGTGTGTGTGTATTCTACATTCTCGTCTAGGAGAAATATTTAGCTTGGCAGACAGCCAGAGAGGCTGAGCCAAGCCAAGCCCAGGATTCACCCACAACGGCAGCCACGCGCCGCAGCTCTGGAGTGTGTGTGTGTGTGTGTGTGTGTGTGTGTGTGTGTGTGTGTGTGTGTGTGTGTGTGTGTGTACTTCTATATCTATCTACCTATGTGTCTATGTGCAATTCTTCTTTGACTTTGCGCGTCTTGTGTGTGCCCCTGTGAACACAATATGTGGCTGATTGTCTGTGTTTGTGTGTGGCATGCGCATGAATTCCATCTACAATTCTCAGACGCCTACATTTGACAGGTGTTGAGAGAAATACTGTCGTGCCCCACTTACGAAGGCACAAGTTATCACTGAAACACCACATCACTGCATAACACTGTTTTATTTCAGAATCTATATCACTGTGTGCAGCGTCTTTGACTTCTTGTCAAAGAAAAGCAATGACCTTGCCTTAACAGAAAGAGATAATAGAGGGTGTGAGCATTGTGTGTGTGAGTAAGAGAGAAACCTGTTGACAACAACAATGAGGCGGTATGGGGTGTGTGTGTGTTTGTGTGTGTGTGTGTGTGTGTGTGTGTGTGTGTGTGTGTGTGTGTGTGTGTGTGTACACGTGTGTGTGTGTGTGTGTGTGTGTGTGAGAGAGAGAGAGAGAGAGAGAGAGAGTGAGAGAGAGAGAGAGAGATAGAGAGAGAGAGTGA
>NC_139664.1:19197640-19205140 GCF_951799395.1 Argentina silus
ACACTGCTCTCTAAACTGTAATCTCATCAGGCGTCGTGTAAGGGCAGTCCCCTTCTCTGATTGGGCCTCTTTCTGTAAATATTTAGAGGAAGCGGAAGGGTCCATCGTCCATCCTGTCGCCATGGGAGACGGATAGCTACTATCCGTCAGTGAGTGACCCTGTCCGGAGCGCCAGCCGGACCGCCGGATCCTCGGAGCGTTGGATCAATCACGCACCCCCCCCCCCCCCCCCCCACTCTGTAGGTCAGCGATGGGACGGGGTGTTGATTTAGCCCCCCTAATGAACCTGGGATGACCCTCCCCCCCCCCGACACACCCCAGGTCACCTCTGCACTATGGCCACTCAGGGGTCATACAGAGGGAGACACAGAGTTGATAGAGAAGACACAGGTAGGTAGGCACTCACACACACACACACACACACACACATTTTAGCATAGGTGTGTGCAGTCAAACAAATGCATGCACACTTACACTTACACTTACACACACACACACACACACACACACACACACACCCAACAAGTTGCGGATTCATATAACTCACAGTAGTAGAGGTGGCCCCCAAGTTTATAACTCGATATTTAAGCCATCATTTCATCATGATCAGTTGTTTGAGCCACAGTGACCGCCTGTAAGACAAGACTAGTGGTTACTGACTGTCCTGCTGCATGTAAGAATGACAGGGCACTTGCAATTAGAAAGTTGAATTTCTCGTCCCAAAGTGCGGTTCCCTTCCCTCCACAACATTCTTGAGGTCTACTGATCTACTGATTGAACGTCGTAAACCAACACCATAAAATGTTTTATAAACGAATCGGGTGTTTTTGCTGAGGTTCAATATATGGTTCATTAAGTATCGCACCTTGCAAACTCGCATGTTTCTGATGAACCACATTCATATGTATGCACACACACACACACACACACACACACACACACACACACACACACACACACACACACACACCACATACACCACACACACACACACACACACACACCACATACACCACACACACACACACACACACACACACACACACACACACACACACACACACACACACACACACACACACACACACACACACAAATTGAGGGGATGTATTGAACCCTGCCTTTTCCCCCTTTGCAATTTCCCTCTTCCTTCAGGGGACCATACATCTTCCAAGCCCCCCCGTCACTTCTACCCCAACCCCAACCCTGGTTCCATTACTGCTTCATCATCATGACCTCTGGATGGGACATAGGCTCAGCTCTGACCCCTTGTACCCTCACCTCCCCTCCCCTTCCTTCTCTCCCTCCCCTCACCCCTTCTTACAAATCCCCTCCCTCCCTCTCCCCCCCCCCCTCTCATTCACCCTCACAACCCATAAGAGGTCCATTATACAACTTTATTAAATGAGTTAAGGGAGAGGGGGCTGATAGCCAGAGAAGAGGAGGAGGAGAGAAGGGGAGAGAGGGGGGGAGATGAATGGGAGGAGGAGCGAAGGGGATGATTGTAGCTAGAAAAGAGGGGAGAGGTTGAGATCAGGAGGAAAATATGAAAAGATGGGAGGAGGAGGCAAGGGGAAGGCATGGAGTATACTAGAAGTGGAGAGAGAGAGTGAGAGAGAACATTTTCACCCCCCCCTCTTGTCTCTTTCCATGTCTCTCTGCCTTTATTAGTGAAAGGCAGAACCTGTTTTCTGTGTTTTTCCTTCTTTATGTAACCTTTATGACTGTGTGTCCGTGCATTCCTGACTGGTGTTCTGTACAAGGTTAACAGAGTGTTAATTATAGCTATGGAGACAGAGAGACTGAGATACATTGGAGGGGGAGAAGAGGGGGAGGGGGGGGAGTAGACAGAGTGATGGGGGAGAGAAAGAGAGAAAGAGAGAGGCTATTTGTGTATGAGGGAGCGAAGGGAAGGGAGGGGGTGAGAGATAAAAGAAGGGAGGGGTATCGAGACAGGCGATAGAATAAAGGGAGAGAGAGAAATAGAGAGGGTGTATGTGAGAGAGAGAGAGAATGGAAGAGAGGAAGGGAGGGAGAGAGGAAAGGGGGGTAGAGGGGAGAGAGAGACTGTAATCACACCTATTTACATATACTGTACATGTTCAAAATGTTTTTTTTTATAGACTCCCGGTACATCATCATTACATAACAGGGGAGGGGCCCCACAGGTTCGCTGTCACATGATCGCAAAGCATCTAACCACAAAGAACTCAATCACTAAGCACTCAACTACCACATAACACGTAATTACCTAGCTCAAGAGAACTACAAAGCTAGCGTTTTGAAACTCACAAGAACAAGGAGAAATTGGAGCTAATTGGAGCTAACTAATAAGTAGACTAACTATTCCAGTATACAAGCTAACTCATAAGTAGGCTAACTATTCAAGACACATTCCCATCCTCTGTACTCTCCTCCATCTTATCAATCCTTTCGTCACGTGACCCCCACCCCCCCCGTTCACTTCCCGCCAGACAGTCCTTATCCAACCTTTTGACCTGTGATGAGCAGTGATAGGGCAACTGAGGAGACGTGTCCACACTCTCTCAGTAAAACATCAACAAACCACTGTGTCTGAAGCCTGAGGAGGTTTCCCGCCATGCAGGGTCAATTAGCATGCTAGCTAGCAATGCCCTGGCTAACACTTGTCAATGTTCTGAAACAGTTCACCAGTTTATGAGGCGGTATCTCACCAGTCAGGGTCAATTAGCATGCTAGCTAGCTACTCTCTGGCTAACACTTGTCAATGTTTTCAAACAACCGTATATTGACGAGCTTATGAAATCAACACAATGGTCTTGGTGTGATCGACTCCTTGATAACCTGCATTCAACGTTGGCTTAGTTTATGTTCCAGAGAAGCAAGATATGGGTCTATACAGAATATTTGAAGAAGTGTCGCAAAGTTAGTTGGCTAACTTGTTGATCAGGCTTTTGAAAATACACCCCTCAAGCATGTGTGAATGTTTTTGCGGTTGGGAGAGAATGAGAAGAGAGAGAGACAGAGAGAGAGAGAGAGAGAGAGAGAGAGAGAGAGAGAGAGAGAGAGGGAGAGAGGGAGAGAGGGAGTGTGTGATCCTCTGTAATTTGTCCAGGACTTCCATTGAGCCTATAATTACTGTCCCCAACCCACATACCCCTCACTGAGCTCAATAGACTTGGAGACACACACACACACACACACACACACACACACACACACACACACACACACACACACACACACTGTACTCAAACACATTCAATCAAAAGCAGTCGAAAATGACATTGGTCATATAAGCAGTGAGTGAGTGTGCTTGAATGAGTTTCTATTCTTTCACATTGTTAATGTTTAGCAGAGTACATGATCGAACAAACAGTCTTGAGACATAGGAATGATGCTATTTTTGGCTTATCACTCTTAACTTACACAGAAGCTTACAGCAGGGTGTGTGTGTGTGTGTGTGTGTGTGTGTGTGTGTGTGTGTGTGTGTGTGTATGTGTGTGTAATCTCCCCCTGTTGATTCTGTGGACAACCCAAGACAAACAGGTGTGTAGACTGCCTGACTGCATCTATATGGCCCCTAACACAGAGAGCCCTCTGTCTCACCGACCTGAGTCACACACACACACACACACACACAGGGCTTCCTATGCTAGCCTTCCTTACCTAACCCCAACCCTCACTCCATCACTATTCTCCAGCCCTCTGCATAATGACACAGGAAACCAGAGACACAGCTACCCTGCAATCATTAACATGAATCACCGCAACACGCACACACACACACACACCTCCAACAACTTACTCATGTCACTTGATTCGCACATCGCCGCAACAAACCGTGAAACGTCCCTCAGAAATCATAACAAAACAATCCCTTCCACATACTCCCTCACACACAAACACTCCCTCATACCCAAATGTATTTTTTATCAGGACCAGAGATAATACCTCAGTGAGACAAGTAATCCATCACTGATAAACCACCAGGGATCTGAACGGAATTTATGGTCTTTGAGCAAGGCGAGCCAATACTGTTTACACACACACACACACACACACACGCACGCACACACACACACGCACACGCACACGGTGATAGCGAAATCGAAAGTATCAGGGTCAAGGGTCGTCCCCATAATGTTCTGAACAAATGTGTCATCAGGTTACAGCGAACCAATCAGGAGGATGCCCCCCCCCCCCCCCCCCCCCCCACACACACACACACACATCTACTCAACTCACCAGCCTGCACTAACTAAATAACATAACACTTCATTTCATTTCAATCATACACCTTGACCACTTTAACCCACTTCCCGACCCTTCCTAACCCTGAAAACATGACAACCTGTGACCTTTGACTGTTGAACTGGTGGGCATATGGACTAAACGTTTAGCAGCAGGCGTGTCCAGATAACACCCCTGGGTGAGCGAGAGGTCACACAGCCCACAGAGTGGATGTAGTTATAGGCAGTTATAGGAGTGAGGGAGGGAGGTGCCGAATGCCAACACCCAGGAAGATAGAGGCACACGCGCACACACACACACACACACACACACACACACCACACACACACACACACACACACACACACACACACACACACAAACAAGATGCAAGATACAAGATGCATGCACACACGCATAAAAAAGCACACATTCAGGATGCACGCGCACACACACACACACACACACACACACACACACACACACACACACACACTCTCATAGACACCAACCCACACACAGTGACCAAAGCCCCTCTGTTAGAACAACAAGGACACACACACACACACACATACACACATCATACCACACACATACACCTCAGTCAGCCACAGATAGAGAGGGAGAGACAGAGAGGCAGAGGGGGTTGACGGGTGACAAGAGACTGTAAAACAGCTGAAGGTACAAATTGATTGTAATTGACTCACACAAAGGGGACACACACACTCACACACACCCACTGACAGAGAGAACACACACACAGATAGACAGAAAACACACATTCTAAAAATATGACAGGAACAGATGACAGGAGATGGCTCTTGACTTGCCTATAGATCTGAATTACACACACACACACACAGGATACACACACACACACACACACACACACACACACACACACACAAAAGAGAATAGATATTTAGACTGTCCCATTGTCAACCTCAGTATTTTGCCCAATGAAAGCTTATGAGGTAGTGCAAAGGTACACTCACTGATCACTTTATTAGGAACACCTGTACACCTTCTCACAGTGGAGGTGGTGTAATGGTGTGGGGAATGTTTTCTTGGCACACTTTGGGCCCGTTAATACCAATCAATCATCTCTTGAATGCCACAGCCTATTTGAGTATTGTTGCTGACCATGTGCATCCCTTCATGGCCACAATTTACCCATCTTCTAATGGCTACTTCCAGCATGATAATCCACCATGTCACAAAGCAAAAGTCATCACAGACTGGTTTCATGAACATGACAAAACATGACAAACCCTAACCCTTTAGGATGTGGTAGAACGGGAGATTCACAGCTTGAAAGCGCACCTGAAAAATCTGCATGAATTGCAAGATGCAGTCATGTCATCATGGACCAGAATCTCAAAGGAATGTTTCCAACATCTTGTGGAATCAATGCCACGAAGAATTTAGGCTGTTTTGAGAGCAAAGGGAGGCCCTACCCAGTATTAGTATAGTGTTCCTAATAAAGTGTTTGGTGAGTGTTCAAAAGCCTTGTTTGATCCATGCTTGGTGCTCATACAGACACACACGCACGCACGCACGCACGCACGCACGCACGAACGCACGCACGCACGCACACACACACACACACACACATATGCACACACACACACACACACACACACACACACACACACACAGATGCACAGAGAGAGAGAGAGAGCTGATATGATTCAACAGCTTGAGATCAGTGTTTGAGTGGTTGAATGAAAATGAGTATGTTTGTCTGTGTGTCGGTATTTTCCTTTGTTTATACAGAACATACATCGTATTTAGTCATTTAACTTAATTCATGTAAATGGTAGTTGCTCAAAGTGAGAGTTAGAAAATGGCTGTTAGTCTTATGACCACAATGCAAATGCTTAGGAATGTTTAAGGGTTTGTGAGTATTTGTGTGTTTGTGTGTTTGTGGTTCTGTGTGTCTGTGTGTCTGTGTCTGTCTGTGTCCGTCTGTGTGTGTGTGTGTGTGTGTGTGTGTGTTTCATGGCTGGCCATGTGCTCAGCTCTAAATGTGTGTGTGTGTGTGTGCAAGACATGTGCGGCGTGGCACTGTCCTGTGTGTGTGCCGCCGTCTGTCGGCGTCGGTGTGTGTGTGTGTGTCTTTGTCGGTGTGTGTGAAACGCGAGTCACTTCAGCTATCCCAAGCGGCCGGCCGTTAGCTTGCTCACCTGTCGCGCGGCACGGAGCCCAAAAGCAAGCAGAGCGGCAGCTGAAAAGGTTAAAGGTCGGACGAGCGCCGGCCAACACTTGTCGGATTCCCCCTTTAACGACCGCCATTGTTGTTCTTTCTCTTTTTTCCCCCCCGCCTCGTGTTCAGTAACTCTACCCTTTTTATAGCGGGCTCCTTTCTTTTACTTTTGCCCCCCTGACCACACACACACACACACACACACACACACACACACACACACACCCCATACACCCCATACACACATAGAGACACACAGACTAGCACACGCACACACACCCACACACACGCACACACACACACACACACACACACACACACATAGAGACACACAGACTAGCACACGCACACACACCCACGCACACAAGCACACAGAACCACTCAACACACTAGCTTCTTCTATTCAGACACATATTGATTTTCTGAATGAATGAGCAATTCCTTCACCAGATGATGCTATGATGAAATGAAACGGCCACAGTTGATGGCTACGAGATATACAGTATATATACACAGCACACACACACACACACACACACACACACACACACACACACACACACACACACACACACACACACACACACACTCCAATGAGGGCAGTGAAAGCTGTTGCCACCCTGCCACTGTTGTTTTTCGGGGTGACAGGCCAAACCCTAAGCCCCCCCCCCTCCCCCCCTCCCCCTCTCACCCTCTCTCTCTCTTTTAACCATTATCTGCCACAGTACGGATCAGCTTTCACACCAGCCTGTCCTCTACTTAGCACCAAAGCACCTTCACTGGACCCACACTCTCACGCACACCAACACACACAGATACACACCTACTGTATGCTGGCAAACTCTTTACATTAATTGTAGCATACACACACACACGCACGCACGCACACACACACACACACACACACACACACACACACACACACACACACACACACACACACACACACACACACACACACACACACACACACCCTGGCCCAGTATGGTAGTAAAGCAAATTGATTTCTTCTCTCTTCCTGACAGTAAGCTGTATTGGAGTAGCGATTGCCTTGTTATCCTGACTTCATCCCATTACATTCT
>NC_139664.1:19207640-19215140 GCF_951799395.1 Argentina silus
CTATCGCATTCCACCTGCGGCACAGCAGACACTCTCACTGTGGCTCAGAGGAAGACTTTTTTTTTCTGACAGGGGATCACCTAGCTAAATAGCAACTCAAAGAGCTAGCAGCTAACCTCAAACTGAAAGCTCTATCCACCTCATCATTGAAGACATGCAGTGTATATATATATGTATCATATACATTATGATCTAGCCTTTAAAACAAAGTGAAATGGATAGAAAACATGTTGTTCAAGTGAAATCTGATAAAATCATGAAAGGGTTCTGGAGGATTTTTTTGTATTATATGCTAATTAGGGGCAGCAACATGTGACTGGAAATGAAGAACACATCACATTTGTATAGATACATAATCTGCAGTGATATGACTATTCACTTCTCCCCTCTCTAACCCTTGTCTGAAGACGTGTGTGTAGCCATTTACTGTGTGTGTGTGTGTCTGTCTGTGTGTGTGTGTGTGTGTCTGTCTGTGCATGTGCATGTGCGTGTGTGCGTGTGTGTCTGCGTGTGTGTCTGCGTGTGTGTGTGTGTGCGTGTGTGTATGTGTGTCTGTCTATGAATGTGCGTGTGCGTGCGTGCATGTGTGTGTGTATGTGTGTGTGCGTGTGTGTGTCTATCCATGTGCGTGTGTGTGTGCGTGTGTGTCTGTGTGTGTGTGTGTGTGTGTGTGTGTCTGTCTTGCGTGTGTGTGTGATAGTTGATCTATCATGTGTAGTGATATCGTTATTCTTTTCTCCTGTCACTTGCCGCCCTTCTGGCCGAAGAAGCATCTGTGTACTGCATGTGCTGTACGCCTGTATGTCTCAGTGTGTGTGTGTGTGTGTGTGTGTGTGTGTTGATCCATCATGTGCTGTGATATGGTTATTCTCCCCCCCCACGCCCCTCTCCTCCCCCCTGACCAAACCTTACACAACCTGATGAAGGATGCAGGTCGTCACGGCAATGACAAGTGTGTCATCTGTATCCCAGCTGTCATGTAGAGGAGGTCACCTCCCCCCCCCCCCCCCCCACACACACACACAAAACACACACACACTCACTCAGGCCCACACGTATGACCATGCACACGCTTATGAAACACCTACAAACAATTTGCTGTGTAAGTGGATGAATGTATGACAATGGTGATTCTGGACTGCAGACCTGTAGCATCCTGTCCGGTCGGCTGACAGGTTGAGATGATTGCTGGGATGTGTGTGTGTGTGTGGGGGGGGGGTGATTGGGGCGCTGATCACTCAGAGGACTACATGTTTTTCAGCTGAGCCCCACCAGTAAATCATACAACCCCTCACCCCAACCTCATCCTCTGCCCCCTAGCCTCAGCCTAAATCTCCTCACTATGCCCCCCCCCCCCCCCCCCCCACACACACCCCACAGCCCCCTACACACACACTGATTAGTCTGATCCGACAGCCGCTAATGAAGTCTAATTAATAAAGGGGCTTTGTGCTGGTAGGAGTTGTGTGTGTGTGTGTGTGTGTGTGTGTGTGTGTGTGTGTGTGTTTTCTGATTAGCCTGGAGCAGGGCTGCAGTTATCAGGCTGCTATTGACCATACTGCTTTGGAGGGGGGGGTGGGAGGGGGGCAACTGTGTCAACTGTGGCCTTCTCTGTCTTCCCTGAGGAGTATGTCAAAGCAAATATCACCCCCATGGGAAATCTTTCACGTCCTCCCCCCTATCTCCATTCTCTCCATTCCTCCCTCTCTCCTTTTCTCCACTTTATTTCCCATTCATTAACAACCCCATCTCAGTTTCCCTGAGTTCCTTCCATCTCTCTTTCTACTCGTACTTTCTCTGTCTTTCTTTCTCTCTCTCTCTCTCTCTCCTGTCATTCCTCTCTCCCAACCCCTCTCTTTTTTACCCCCTCTCATTCTTTCCTTTTTATACAAACGTCCTCTCTCTTTCTCTCTCTACCACACTCTCTCTCTTTCCTCTCCTTTTGACTCTTTTTTTCTTGGCTTCTCTCTTTGTTTCCTTCCTTCCTTCTTCTTCTCTCCTTTTCTCTCTTTAATTTGACTTTCTCTCTCTTCTAACCCCTCACTTTTCCAATTATTGTTGTCAAATGCAACCTTTGAAATGATTGGGTTGACATCTCATTAAGCAACAGAATCTGCTGCAGGGGGGAGGCTGGTGGAGGTAGAAGTCAGAAGCCAGACTCATCAAACACATCTCATTGTAATGCATGGAATGGAATGAGGAATGGTATCAAACACGCCTCATTGTAATGCATGGAATGGAATGAGGAATGGTCTTGAACACATATGTTTGATACCATTCCTAATTCCATTCCATGCATTACAATGAGCCGATTTCTCCCTCCACCAGCCTCCCCTGATCTACTGTATATGGCAATAGAAGTCTTAGTCACTCTTCAAAGCCCAGCTGTGTCAGCTGTGATTTACCCAGTACTTACTAAGAAAGGATGTGGTAAGGAGGGGTTCTTTCTGCCAAAAATATCAGTTACAAATACCAGTTACTTCGTGACTTGGGCAGTTACTTAGAATCACATAGGATACGTATGTCTGCACAAGGTAGTAGTAGTAATAGTTGTCGAGATAGGCAGGAAGCTGGTGAAAAGGAGGTTTGTAGGTTGGGGGTGCAGGAGGGCGTAAAACCAAAACTGGCAACAAAAACGCTGCAGGTTCGAGCCGGCTTAGGGCCAATTTTGACAAAAGTGCTTTTAGTTTGCTAATGCTTTCCCCAGACAACTTACCCTTACCTTAACCAGTTAATGCCTAACACTGCCCAACCACCACATTAGTCTAAGTATGACTGAACGTCGTGGTGTTGCTAATGTAGTGCTTGTTCTTTTGATGTTATTATTTAAGAAATGTTTTATCATCGTGCTTCCTGGTACTGTGCAGATTTCAGAAGGGCATGTTATCGTGGCCTGGTATTGTGACCACCGTTTCTGCATGCACGTTTTGCTAGGAAACTGTGTGGTGAATGGCACATAGAAGTGCTTGAGTCAGTGAATCTAAAAGAAACAGTGAGTGTAATTAACATGTAATTAATATGTACAGTTGTGGTCAGAAGTTTACATACACTTGTAAAGAACATGTATGTCATGGCAGTCTTGAGTTTCCAATCATTTCTACAACTCTTATTTTTTCTGTGATGGATTGATTGGAGCACATACTTCTTTATCACAAAAAACATTCATGAAGTTTGGTTCTTTTATGAATTTATTATGGGTCTTCTGAAAATGTGACAAAATCTGCTGGGTCAAAAATATACATACAGCACCTTGAATTATCAATTTTGGTGATGTAGAAAGTTGTGTCAATCAAGTTTGCTTTGTGGCATGGCCTCTTAACTTCTTATGAGTGATTATGATTGACTACAGCTGGTGACTTATTTCAGCCCATTTAAATAGGGCTTGTTTGATACGCTCATTACACTCAGCCAAAAACGCTACAATGGGAAAGTCTAAGGAGCTCAGCACGGATCTGAAAAAGCGCATCATTGACTTGAACAGTTGTAGAAATGATTGGAAACTCAAGACTGCCATGACATGTTCTTTACAAGTGTATGTAAACTTCTGACCACAACTGTAATTAGGGACCCTAGTACACACGCACCCAGTACTTTCTAAGTAAGGACCTGCTTAATACCGAGCTGTAAAATAAATACTTATTTTGGAACATTCTTGTTAACAGTCCAAACACAGTTGTGGCCCGAGAGAGACAAAGGAGGAGAAGGATAAACAAACTAGGAGAGAGCAGGAAGAGGTGATGAAGAGAAAGGCAGAGAGAACCGTGAAGTGAAAGGAGAAGTTGGCCCAATTTGTGAAAGAGAGCCGAGTGAGCGTGAGACTGGAGGGGAGAGATGAGAAAGAGACGAGACTAGACGAGCAAAAGCAAGACACGTCCGGAACGACGAAGCAGAGACAGGACAGACGGAGAGGGGATGGGAAGAGAAATGTTGAGGAAAAAGTATCGAAAGAGAGAGGACGCGAAGACACAAGATGGAGGAGAAGGAAAAGCACAGGCGGGGGGGGGGGGGGGCTGGCTATGTCGGCTCACCGGCTCCGCAGCCCACAGATCCACCAGCCCATCGGGAATTCTCCCGGTGCTCCAGATGGCCAGTCCGCTACTGAGTAGAGGTGAAAGCGGGGAGAGAGAGAGAGAGAGAGAGAGAGAGAGAGGAAGAAAAAGAGACGCCGAATGAGAGGGCACAAGCGACAGGCTGAGAGATGGAGGAAAGAGAAATCTTGAGAAAGCGACACGGAGAGCGGGAGAGAGGGGAGGGAGGACACACAGAGACAGGCCACAAGATGGAGGAGAGGGGAGATAGAAAGAGAGAGGGAGAGGGAGAGGGAGAAGAGGTGGAGAGAGGGGAGAGAGCGGTGAGTGGGTAGCCCTGGTTTGACCTTCGCTTCTGCGTGGCCCTTTTCATTAGTAGCAGGGAGGCAGCCCAAGGACACCCCCGGTCAGATGAATTAGGGGCCGGGGGCCACAAATTTGTCTGGGACAAGGCCTTCTCTGATTAAAACTCTCCTATACACACACACACACACACACGCAAACGCACGTGCAAGCATGCACACACACACACACACACGCAAACGCACGTGCAAGCATGCACACACACACACACACACACACACACACACACACACACAGTAATCTACTGAGGGTTCATCACCCAAACAATCAGCCACAACCACCCACTCCCAATTCCTTACATATGGGAGTTGAGAGCGCATGTGTGGCTCCGTGTGTGTGTTTGTGTATGAAAAGGATGTGAATTTGTGTGTGTGTGTGTCTATTTGATTGTTTGAGTGTGATTTTAGTGTATGAAAGAGAGAGAAAGAGAGAGTGTGTGTGTGTGTGTGCGTGTGTATGTGTGTTTTTCTGCGTGCGTGTCATATGACTTACCTCGAGAGAGTGACCGAAAGTCAAAAGGACAGCAGGAGACATAACCTGCCTTTCGAGAGTGACAGCTTACTAGAGAGTTTGAGAAAGAGTGTAAAAGTGGACCAGAAAGGTGAACGAGTCCATCCCCTGGACCCCTCCCCCCTCTCTCTCTCTCTCTCTCTCTCTCTCTCTCTCTCTCTCTAGCTCTTTCTCTCTCTCTCTCTCTCTCTCTCTCTAGCTCTTTCCAAGGCAGGGTCACTGAGTTCCTAGGACAGTGAGGTCACAGGGGTCACTCCTCCTGACCTATCGGGACACCGTCCCTGTAAATCCCTGGACCTAAGCCTTGGAGGTCAGTTGGCAAAACCATGAGGGGACCAACCAGTAAGCCTGCCCAGTCATCCCAGTTAAGAAGATCATAACCTATATCCTACATACTGGCCATGAACCAGTTGGCCTCTCATCTCTTCTTCATCGTTTCTTTTCTACTTAAACATAATTAAAAACGTAAAGGAAGTATTTTTAGGCTTTTTGAATGGTGGAATAATGATTAATAAAATCAGTTGTGTTGATGGATGGTAAAAGATGGTGAACATCTATATTGAAAAGCATATAGAGTCTGGAATGATCGACCTATGTGTGTGTTTTCACTCAACACAATCTCCTTCGCTCTCTCTCTCTCACACAATCTCACAATGATCAATGATATGGGCACTCAAACACTGACGTCAGGCTGTTGAATCACATTTACTATCTCTCTGTGTGTGTGTGTGTGTGTGTGTGTGTGTGTGTGTGTGTGTGTGTGTGTGTGTGTGTGTGTGTGTGTGTGTGTGTGAGTGTGTGTGTGTGTGTGTGTGTGAGCAGGGTTCAAACTCGCTTACACTCCCCATCCCTTTGGCCTTCTCCTCAACAGGAAGACCAGTCCGACACGGTACCAATATGGAAGAGGTTGGATTCAAACTGTCCCGCGGGTAAAAAACAATGTGTAAAATTCGCTAAGCACAAGCCTCGGCATTACCTTTGGGAGCCAATGCATTTATTCAGATTATCGCTACACGTGGGGGAGTGTGTGTGTGTGTGTGTGTGTGTGTGTGTGTGAGTGTGTGTGTGTGTGTGTGTGAGTGAGTGAGTGAGTGAGTGTGTGCGTGCGTGCGTGCGTGTGTGTGCGTGCGTGCGTGTGTGTGTGAGGGGTCATGTGGGACATACAGTAGGGGTTACTAAGGGCTCGGCTAAGCTGCTAAAGAGGCCCAACGTCTCAGAGGAGAAAGTGTTGACAGAGTCCAGCTAAAGCATGTTACCCCACAGCTCATTACACCGGCTAAACATCGCCAAAAACACTGTGTGTTTGTGTGTCCGTTGGGTGAGTGTGTGTATGTGTGTGTGTGTATGTCTGTAAGAGAGAGAAAGAGAAAGAGAGAGTGAGACTTCTACCTTTTTTTTATAAGTGTGTGTATCCTAAAAAGGACACACACAAACCTTTAATTGAAATCACCACACGCAGCTCAAAGTTCTGGGCAAACCTCCCATTGACATTGCATGATTGACGTGAAAACCCGAGGTATTGTGTTCACACACGTTCTCAAGTTAGGATTTGACTAAAAGTGTGTGTACACATTCACACACACACACACACACACACACACACACACACACACACACACACACACACACACACACACACACACACTGTGTACTGTACTAGAGTGTGTAGAGTGGGTGTCTTAGACTGCAGAACAGGAGACGCCAGCTTTTGATTTATACAAGTGCGTTTCCTTCATGGCTAATTTCCATAAATCAGATGTCAGTTTGTTTGCACTGAGTGGGACATTAACTAGGGGTTACTCCAAACAAGGGCCAAATAAACCTCGGTGCTTGGAGCCGAGAGTGGAGGGGGCTGAGGCACTATGTAGACTAGGAGAGGACTGGGTGGAATCTGAATGAGATAAATCACCCTTTAGTGGGGGAGAGAAAGAAAGAGAGAGAGAGAAAGAGAGGAATAGAGGATGAGGAAGAGAGTTATTGACAGACAGAGACGGGGAGAGAGAGAAAGGGAGAGAGCAAGAAAGAAACTGAGCGAGAGAGAGAGAAAGAGAGCTAGACAGAAAGAGAACATTAAAGCATGCAAGCAATGTTTGGAAAGTGCAAGGGGATGTTTTTTGGCAGTTCCTGTTGAGAGAGAGTGAGAGTGGGTTCAGATGTAATCTAGTTCACATGAGAACATGAAAAACAAAACCTTTCGTGGATATCATGTGTTTTCAGGTAACTTTTTGGCATTCCAAAATTATGCTGCATGGGAATGTCTCAAGACACGTTCCCTGAGAACATTTTGTTTCCCACATTGGTAACATTTTGGAAAGGTTACATTTGGGGAAGAAGCTTGAATGGTTAAGGTACACACACACACACACAGGGGTTGGATTCGGCAACTTTCAGTGTGTCGTAAGTCAGGCGGCTTAGAGTTCACCTGAAGTGTGTGTGTACATGTGCATGTGTGTGCGCACACGCACATTTACTTCTGAGTTCTCTCGAACCCACAGACAGGACAAAAGTTCACAGGGGCTGGGCTGTCACCATGGTTACTGGCCACTTAGACGCTCCTTCCTGTTTTGAGCTCCTGAAGGCGTGTGTTTCTTTCCCACAC
>NC_139664.1:19217640-19222640 GCF_951799395.1 Argentina silus
TCTCACCAAAGCATACACTCGTATACACCCCCACATGGACATAAAGCACAGCAACCATGTTTTATGTGATGGAAACTCCCTCTATCCCAGACTTACACCAATCCTATGCTTTTAAATTCCATGAGGGCAACTGCCCACAAGCGCACGCTTTGACAAGAAAGGTCGAGAGAGTCAAACGTTAGCTCTTTACCCTCAGAACTCGACTCCACTGATGCCTCTGTAAATAGCCACGAGCTATCCCCCCCCCCGCCGTCTTCTCTTCTCACTTTCTCGCAACGTTTTACGTTCCGTTTTACGTGTTAACGACAAATTTAACAGCCTGACCACACCTGTCAGTGAGAAAAGACGTCGAGAGAGAGAGAGAGAGACTGAAGTGGAGAGACAGAGACTGAGGTGGAGAGAGAGGGTAGAAGTGATACTTACCTGGGCCCGATCCTATCATTATAGTCCTTGATGATAGGGTTGCCGTTGGTAACATCTCCTTGGGGGTGGGGGTGGGGGTGGGGGGGGGGGCAGTCTCCTGAGCAACCCAATAGAGAACATCTTAACCACGCCCATTGGCTCACGGCTTTGATCATCTCTCCGACCACCGGCATATTTACACGATGGTGATTGACAGCGTGTTTTGGTGTGACCAACCGTCTAGAGTTGCTTCCTCGTCTCATCTCCTTCCCTTCATCTACACTGACCAATAAGAACTGGGACAGATGAAAGCAAGTCCTCAAAGGGGAAGGCAATATGGTCAACGTGATTGTATGTGCTTGTGTTTTCAGATCAGTACAGATGAGGTAGAGGACACAAGGAGAGGAGACAAGGAGAGGAAGCGTTTCAGGCAGGGGAGGCTTGTGGAGGTAGAAATCAGAGGACGGCCTCATTGTAATGAATGGAATGAGGAATGGTATCAAACACGTGTGGAATGAGGAATGGTGTTTGATACCATTCCTGGTTCTATTCCATGCATTACAATGAGCCTGTCCTCTGATGTGTACCTTTGGCAGCCTCCCCTGATTTCAGGCTATCAAGCTTTGCAGAGAGAGATGATGATGGCCTTTGGCAGACCCCACCCACTTCCATGACATAAGAACACATGGAAGTGCGTGTCGCTACATTACCGTGATCCAAACTTAGGCAGCTGGTGTCACTGACTGAGTGATGGCATGTGGTTGATCACAGAAATGCGATTTTACAGTGAACTACACCTTTAAAATATCTCTATATAATATAACTCTAAATGACTTGAATCATTGCTTTAGGTTCATGAATCACTGTGTGACACTCCAACTGACAGTCCAGGAAAAGAGATAGCAGCTTGACATATGTCACTAATGTATGTCGTCGTCGTCGTCGTCCCCCCCCCACACACACACACACACACACACACACACTGTCCTTCTTTTAGCCTGGCTACAATCCAGGTCAGGTATTTGGGGACAGAGAAATTGGGAAAGGTCGAGGCAAACATGGACACACATCAGCACACACACACACACACACACACACACACACACCCTGACCCCTGTGGATACCCATCCAGCACCTAGATGTCCCAGGTCAGCACACACACACACACACACACACACACACACACACACACACACACACACACACACACACACACACACAGTGCCCTCTGGGCCTCTTTAACCGGGGTTTTAATGGAGCCAAATGTGTGTGAGCACACAGAGGGCAGCTTCCCCTTTCCCTGGGGCCAGGACCAAGCTGTCCCCTCATCCATCATAGACAGACAGGCAGGGGGATGGAGGGGGAGGGTGGGGGGCGGGCGGGGGGCACACAAGGGGCATGGACAGGGCCAGAGGGGTGAGGGAGAGGGTGAGGGGAAGAGATGATAGAGGAGAGAGAAGGGAGAGAAGGGTGAGGGTGAGAGGAAGGATAGAGGGGGAAAAAGAGGGTAGAAGAGGTGAGGGGGGAGAAGGGGGGAGAAGGGACACCATGAAGATGAGACTAGAGGGGATGAGGGAGGGGGGGATGAGGGAGGGGGGCATGGAGAAAGGGTGAGATGGAAGAGAGGGGGAAAGGGAACAGGGGAGAGAGGAGAGCAGCAAAGGGGCAACGACAAAAGGTGAGGGGACAAGGGCCAGAAGTGGAGGAGGAAAGGGTGATGAGGGGGTGAGGGAGGGGAGTGGGTGAAAAGGTGAAATGCCAGGAAAGGTGAGAAGAGGGGGATGAGGGAGGAGAGAGGGAGGAGAGAGATAGTATTGGCATTAGTACCAACATACAGTGGCTTTGGAAAGTATTCCAACCCCTTCACTTTTTCCACATTTTGTTGTTGTTGTTGAAAAAAAAACGTTTTTAGACATTTCTGCATATGTATTAAAATTGAAATACAGAAATACCTCATTTACATAAGTATTCAGACCCTTTTCTATGACACTCTTAAAATTAGCTCAAATGCATGTTTTTATGGGGTCTCTGATTTGCATAGTCATCAATTACACACTGTGTGGATCAGGTTGTCATTACAAACTGAGCAAATGGAGAGGAACAAAACTGCTCAGGAATGCGACCCTGAGGCCTGGGGAGACTTACAAAAATCTACAAAGTTGAATAGTGGAGAGGAAAAAGCACATGGGACAACATCATCTCAGCCACTCTACAAAATGGGTTTATAACCAAGTGGCCAAAACAAATCCCTTAATGGAAAATAATCTATCTCATATCCATACTTGTGTTTGCAACAATGAATTCAACAAGGAAAGTGGCTGAAAATGCAAATCCAACACGTGCAATGCAGTTTCCGCACCATCCCTAGTGTGAAGAATAGTGGTAGCTGCATCATGTTATGGGTATGTTTGTCACTGGCAGGGGATGGGGAGTTTGTCAAGATCAAGAAAAAATTCTTAAATTTGCTGAGTAATCCACACAGTGTGTAATTGATTCCTATGCAAACCAGAGACTATAAAAACAAAATATATTAATTCCAAAATCACGTTAACTATTATCCTTGCACTCAGATGGACTCAGTTCAACTTATTGAGTGATTTGTTGATGACATTTTTTGCAAATTTGCAAAAAATTCTAAAAACGTGTTTTTACTTTGTCATTTTGGGCTATTGTTTGTGGATTGATGACAAAAAAAATACATTTAATCCATTTTAAATTGAGTCTATAACACAACAAAATGCGGAAAAAGTGAAGGGGTCTGAATACTTTCTGAAGCGGTCCTCTGTGGCTCAGTTGGTAGAGCACGGCGCTAACAAGGCTTAGGTTGTGGGTTTGATTCCCGCTGGGACCATATATACTGATATGTATGCACTCACTGCAATGTAAGTCGCTTTGGATAAAAGCATCAGCTAAATGGCATATATTGTTATTATTATATTGAAGCCACTGTATACTGTTACATGTGTTGATTTATTGATTTTGTGTTGTACTATTTCTTTACAATGTAAAACATAGTTTTATATATATGTATACAGAAGGTGCCAAGTGTCTGTTCAACTGAGTTGAATTGAATTAAGAGGGAAGAAAAAGGGCAAGTAGCGGTGAAAAGGGGGGAGGAGGGGGAGAGTGGTAAGAGGAGAGAGGGTGTGGGTTGAAGGGATGATGATTAAGGGATGATTTGGGGGGTTAGGGGGTAGTGGACAGGTGGGGGGAGGAGGGGGGAAAGGAGGAGGAGGAGGGTGAGAGGGTTGGAGGGGGCGGTCATTCCTCTGTTCCACACATCCTTTTCTCCTTGTTTCCTTCTCAAAATGCATTGAATGAGAACATCTATGGGGAGGATCCCTTGGATGTGTGTGTGTGTGTGTGTGTGTGTTTGTGTGTGTGTGTGTGTGTGTGTGTGTGTGTGTGTGTGTGTGTGTGTGTGTGTGTGTGTGTGTGGAACCATTGATTCTGTCACAGGGAGAGAGAGATGGACATACCTTTGGACAGAGAGATGGATGGAAGGTATCAGCACAGAGATCGGATGAGCCAGAGGGTTCACTCCACAGTCCGACCACAGTCTGTGGAGAAATAAGGACTGGGCCGTGTTTTCAGTGCTGGGAAACAACAGCAGGGCTGTGAACTGTGTTTTTTTACTAATATCTGCACATCGTCCTCATTGGCTTGAGCTAAACGTGTGTCATGTCCAGGGTCTTAGGGTATTTTCGCCGCACAGAGCGGAGCATGTTAAAAAAACGTTAAAAAACGACTTTATTGAAGGAGAGTGACTGCTAGGCACATGCACAGTCTGATGAGATCCTTTGCCCTTGTGAATCTTTGCCGATATGCATGACTAAAAACATTTGTGACACAATTTAAAATATCTTCCCACTTACTTGCACTTTGTTGTCCAGCTAGTTTCACAAATGTATATTACGAAATATGAAACCCATCACTGACAAAACTTTGTTTGTGTATAACAGCTACCATTGGATTTCGAGCCACTGAACCATCTTCTAATTATAAAACATCTTTGGTATCAGCCAGACTGACAGACAGGGGAGTAGGCAGGGGGCCGTACCCCCTACTGTCTCCGACTGAGAAGAGGAATTTCAACAACTCTCCATGTACAACCACACACACACACACACACACACACACACACACACACACACACACACGCACACACAGTCCCACCTGCTCAATAACACGGGGGGCAAGACATCACACACACAAACACACACACACACACACACACAACCAAACAAACACACATTGTCTCTTGTACCCTCCTAGCCATACTTGTAGGTGGTCATAAACCCAGCATGGTCTAGGGGGACAGGCCTGCGACCAGAGGGCTAGCACCGCGCCGCGGTCGCTAAATTAGCATGATGACCTCCCTGGGAGTGACATATGTTTTACTGTCTGTCTCTCTCCTCTCCCCCACCCTTTAACAAATCCCTTTCAAATCTGGCCCTACAAATTCCACTCTGGGGTTTAGGGAGGAGGTGTGTGCGTGTGTGTGTGTGTGTGTGTGTGTGCGTGTGTCTGTGTGTTTGTGTGTGTGCATGTATGTGTGTGTGTACATGTATGTGCATGTGTGTGTCTGATTGTGTGTG
>NC_139664.1:19230140-19237640 GCF_951799395.1 Argentina silus
GAAGTGTATGACAGCTGTAAACACAGCAGAATGTAGCAACACAATACTGTGATCCAGGAACAATACAAAACACAACACACAGTAAGACACGACCAGATCGATATCAGGGGAGGCTAGTGGAGGCAGAAATCGAAGGACGGGCACACTTGTTTGATACCATTCCTCATTTCATACCCATGCCTTACAATGAGCCCGTCCTCTGATTTCTACCTCCACCTGCCTCTCCTGATGGATACTGTGATTGATTTGATATGAAGTGCTGCTCTATACATTGGTATCAAATCAAATCAAATCAAATCAAATCAAATCAAATCAAATTGTATTTGTCACGTACATCGCATACAGCTGTAATTGACATAGTGAAATGCTTTGGGATCTTGCTCCTCGCTCAACAACAACAGTCAGCAACAATCAACAAGTCAACACTAAGAGTCATAAAAGTGACAATAGAAGAGAAGTGACATTAGTACTAGTGCAAATAATGTGCAATAATGTCAGATGTGCAATAATAATGTGCAATAATGTCAGATGTCAAGGGGAGGGGTGGGGGCAGTATAGAGCTCGAGTTCAAGGGGGAGGTTGAGCGGAGGTGGGGGGAGGGGGGGTCAGTTGAGCAGTCTTATGGCCTGTGTTCCGGACCTTGTTGGACCGGGTCTGGATGCTCCGGTACCTTTTTCCACAAGGCAGCAGAGAGAACAGGGGTCCCTGATGATCTTCCGACCCTTCCTCTTGCACCTCTCAGAGTAGAGGTCCTGAATGGCTGGTAGCTTGCGGCCCGTGATGTACTGGGCCGTTTACACCACCTCTGAAGAGCCTTACGGTCGATGGCGGTGCAGCTGCCGTACCAGGCGGTGATACAGCTGGTCAGGATACTCTCTGTGGTGCATCTGTAGAAGTTTGTAAGGATCTGGGGGTCCATACCAAATTTCCTCAGCCGCCTGAGGAAAAACAGGCGCTGGCCTGCCGTCTTGATCATAGTGTGGGAGTGGTGTGACCATGTTAAGTCCTCGGTGATGTGGACACCAAGGAACTTGAAGCTGCTGACTCTCTCCACTGCAGCCCTGCCGATGTGGATAGGGGTGTGGTCCCCCCCCCCCTTTCTTCCTCCTGAAGTCCACTATCAGCTCCTTAGTTTTACTGACGTTCAGGGAGAGGTTGTTGCCCTGGCACCAGTCCGCCAGGACTCCTACCTCACCCCTGTCGGCTGACTCATCGTTTCTGGTGATCAGGCCAACCACAGTGGTGTCATCAGCGAACTTTATGATGGAGTTGGACTGTGTGTGGCCACATAGTTGTGGGTGAACAAGGAGTACAGTAGGGGGCTGAGCACACAGCCCTGGGGGGCTCCTGTGTTGAGAGTCAGAGTGGATGAGGTGATATAATATTCAACACCAGGGTGAATTTCCTAATAATTTAGTGACTGAATTAGATGATTTGAAACTGTGTTCACTGTAAAACCACTGTAATTGTCCTCCATCAACACCTGTTAAGCAACCAAGAAAATGTGACAGTCTAAAATGTCTGTTGGTAGGTTTTGGGTTTTGTTTTGCATAGCAATCATTTTACCTCCATAAGCTTATGCTTATAACCTAAACTATTAGTTAATCAAGGAACCCAAAGATTGTCATCTTGGATAGCTATTTGACTCCGACCAAAGTCTAATCACTTTATGTAAACTATACAACGTATATCCTTTGCTGAAAACTGTCCTCGTTTGCATACAGCAGGCACTGCATTTATGTTGCCGTTTGGAAAGAGAAATCTGGCGCAAAAGAGCTGTCTTTCAACCTCCAAGAAACCGGTTTTCCGAGTGTCACTACTACTTTCTGGAGCAAAATCCAGGTCTTGAATATCAATTACAACTGGCAGACGAAGTGTGAATTAATGGAAAATGAAAATGAAATGAAAAACACATCTTATATTCAAATGAAAGCAAGATTTGACTTGTAAAATATGACTACATACGAGTAACTGATATTAACATTTGTACATTCAGAAGATTCAAGTTCTGGCTAGTGTGTGTCTGTATGTGTGTGTGTGTGTGTGTGTGTGTGTGTGTGTGTGTGTGTGTGTGTGTGTGTGTGTGTGTGTGTGTATGCGTGCATCTGCATACAGTCTATGTGTGTGTGTGTGTGTGTGTGTGTGTGTGTGTGTGTGTGTGTGTGTGTGTGTGTGTGTGTGTGTGTGTGTGTTTGTACGCACGCATGTGTCCCCTGTAGTTCTACCACAGGGGTTGTTGACATAGGGCACAGTAACAAACAGGCAAAACCACACAAATTGCAATCCACGCTTTTGAGTCTGTTTACTGTTTATAGCTAGCATTAGCATTAATGACCAAAAGAACAATGGGAATTAATGGGACACCATTAGCATTCTCTAAATAGCATGGCCAAATTACCTCAAAGTGACTTAAAACCAAGTAATTTACACAATGAAACACATTCCTGGCATTATTGATGATAGAGGCTATTCAAAATTATGGCCATCATCTTTTCCAATTTCTCAGGCAGATTTTGACACAATATTATAATTTTATAATATAGAATAGTTTATTCTTTCATTACACACAAGATGAACTTTCAAAGTGATTGTGTTGCTGAATAAAATGCAATTTAGAGCATGCTAATGGTGGTCCAATCACTCCTATTGTTCTTTGGTCGTTGCTAATGTCATCATGCTGATGTTAGCTATTGGGTGGCAGTAGCAGAGTAAACAAATCATGGATAAATGTCTGCCCTGGCCCATAGCCTACTCCTAAGGTAAGGAAACATGGAACTAAACATGACATTCAGGTGAACTATCCCTTTCATGTTGACTAATTTCCTCTTGTTAGTTTGCTTAGGTTTGGTTCACTGTTGAGTCACTCAAGTGTTGTTAAAACATGCAAATTTGATTGATTGAGTCCTTCATGACATGTCCCTGTGTGTGTGTGTGTGTGTTGTGTGTGTGTGTGTGTGTGTGTGTGTGTGTGTGTGTGTGTGTTTGTGTGTGTGTGTGTGTGTGTGTGTGTGTGTGTGTGTGTGTGTGTGTGTGTGTGTGTGTGTGTGTGTGTGTGTGTGTGTGTGTGTGTGTGTGTGTGTGTGTGTGTGTGTGTGTGTGTGTGTGTGTGTGTGCGTGTGTGTTTGTTTTATGAACTAAGCGACAGTGAACTCCTCAAAACTCTCCCCTGGCCTTGCCTTCACCTCGCCACAGGAAAACAAAAGAGATTGCGACATAGAGGGCTGTAAAAACCACAAGACAGAAAAAAAAAGAGAGAGAGAAAGGAGAAGACAGAGAGACAGGTCCCTTCCCTCTCGTGTTTTACGAGCTCACCTCTCTACGCTGTTTACATGTAAAAGCCCTTTAATAACAGGCTTGAGGGGAACAGACGACATGCTGGAACCTTTCATCTGAACCTGTCCTGTCACTTGGAGAGGAGCGTTATTTATTGGCACACCAGCAAGGCTGAGTACACAGGGGCACTTACAGTAAGGTAGACAGACGACAGCAGGATACTAGTCAGAGTTTAAGGGGTAGAGAACACGCCATTCGCCACTCCCCAGCGGATTGGAGTTAGACAAAGAAGCATAGTTCAGCAAAGTCATGAATTATGAGATTCTCTGGAAGGGTTTTCCCTCACTTGGAGTCAAGTTAAGTCTAATTGGAGGAACTGAATGGATCCTCTGTCTCCAGTGTGAAGCGTGGCTCTTCGCCTCTGTCTTCCTGTCTTTCTATCTGGATGCTATTTAGCGGCACCCTTTTATCAGAAGCGGCATGAGCTGAGTTCAGATAGAACAGCCGAGAGAAGAGGAGATGAAACTGTTGGGATAAAACACAAGCAACACAGTTCGTTCTTCTTCTTCTTCTTCTTCTTCTTCTTCAAAAACACCATGATGCAGCACCACTGGTATGAAGTCAACATCCCTTCCAGACCATGGCTCTGATTGGTCAACTGCTGTAGCGCAAGAGTAGAGTTGACCTCTCTTCTCTTCTTGACCTCTAATCTGCTGCCCCATGGTTGTGTTGCAATAAAAGGATCTTGTACGCAGTGTTGGGAAGTAGTTTAAGTGCATTTTGCAGTAGCTTGGTGGTAGTTAAACTAAATTCAAGTCCTAGAAGTTATTCCTGTAGTTAACTACTTGTTTAGCCATGTAGCAGTGTAGTAAGCTGCTGTCATTTTTCCAAAATAAAACAAAAAAACAGTGGAATTTAACTATTATTCCTTATTCCTTGAACTTCAATTTCCCAACTATTTCTTCTCTTCCTGCCTGTGGTCTCTCTACTTTGCTCCACCTCACCATTTTTTCTCTCCCAGTGATTTCAGTCACTCTCTGTTCTGTCACATGGACTGGTCATCTTTCAGTAACTGACTGTTGTGTGTTGGATAAGGTAGTTTCGATGTAGTCAACTACTTTTTCAAAGTAGCTTTAGTTTGACAAACTATATTTCACTCAAGGGTAGCTTTAGTGTAGTTCAACTTCTTTCCTTGTAAAGTAATGTAATCTAGTTAAATACATTTTCAGAGTAGCTTCCCCAACACTGCTTGTACAGTACACTTTTAGAAAAAAGAGTTCCATAAGGGTTCTTCATTTGTCCCTCCTAGGGGAACCCTTTAAAAAAACATTTTGGTACCATTTAGAACCTTTGGGTTCCACATAGAACCCCTTTGAGTTCCATTTAGAACACTCTTTGGAAAGGGTTCAACATGGAACCCAAAAGGGCACTTTATGGCACCAAAAAAGGTTCCAACTACAAGGACACATGAAGAACCTAACAAGCACCTATCAAGCAATATCATATCTTGAAGTTGAAATGAAGCTGTAAACCTTACAGTTTAATGACATAATCGTACATCCCCTCGTACATAAAAAAAACCCACATAAATACATCAAAAAAATTCTCCTCCACACGACAATTCAGTTCCTGGGTTAGGTTAATATTGTCTCATGAGTTCTGCCCCCGGGGTAACTTTCCCTTTTGTGGAACGGTGAACTCTGACTCTTTCAATCCTCTATAAGACCAGACACACCTGCTCCTAGCCGTCGACTCGTCCCCCCCTCCACCCCCCTCCGCCCCCCTCTTCCTCAAGGCCAAACCTCCACTAAATCTGCCCCGACTGTGCACAGCATGCCAGCCGAAACTCGGAGACACACACACACACACATAGATGAAGAAACAGACGGGTGACCACACACATTCACACAGAGGCATGTTTAAACAAATACAAATGTACACATACAGGCACACATACAGTACATACACAACCTCACACTAACACACTTTTACAGGCTTACATGAACACACACACACGCGCACACACACACACACACACCACACACACACACACACACTATAAAGGTGTTTCTGTCTGTTTACTGGGTGGGTGGGCATCCAGTATTAGCGTAACCCTCTCTCTCTATAAACACACAACAGGTGACACTGCATTCTGGCATGTTATTTTATTCCATTTCTGCATTGGCCTGGTAAACTGCACAGAACCTACACTCTGCTCCTCACTCTCTACCAGATGATTGCATTATACAGTAAGTATTATCGCCCAATCACAAAGAGGAACTACAAAGAAAACGTTCTCAGCAGACTTTCTCCATTTAGAAGTGTTAATGGAGAACACCCACAAAACGACACCCAGACTTAACACCCCCACGAGGCCCACCATCAGGGTACAAAAGAGTCCCTCCTTTACACCCCTCCCCTCTCCTCCTCCTTCTCCTCCTCCTTCTCCTCCCTTGCTCTCTACACCTTCACCTCCTCCCTAAGAACAACAACAGTCCCCAGGAACAACTGTGCGTTTGGTTTGCTTTGGTCAGGAGCGATGGTCAGGGTCAGAGAGGCCTAGAGGGGTGGCTTGGTTGGCATTCCTGACATTGTGGGGACGTGAGTGCAACGTCCCCTGTCTAAACACACACACATGCTGACCCCCTGCCCCCCCTGTCACCGCTTCTCTCCTTCTCTCCCACTGCTGTCACACCTGGGGTCTTCAGGGGTCTCAGGTCCTTATAGAGGCAGGAGGAAGACGTGGAGACCTGATACACACACACACACACACACACACACACACACACACACACACACACAGACATGATTACGTGGATACATAGATTCTTATATCCACACACACACACACACACACACACACACACACACACACACACAGACATGATTATGTGGATACATAGATTCTTATATCCACACACACACACAAACACACACACACACACACACACACACACACACACACACACACACACACACACACACACACACACACACACACACACACACACACACACTGTCCTGGGCTCGTAATCCCCCCCACGGGTCTGGCAGCAGGGCCTGAATAAGCAGAGCGAGGGCAAACGTTAAGCAAACGCTGTAGGAATGTTAGAATGACACTACAGTAGCAGTGGAGGAACCTGAGACCAGCAGCCATTGTCTTGTAACGGTGACAAGAGACAAACAGCTGCCTGAAGAAGAATGAGACGGAGAGTGTGAGGGAAGAGGGAGAGAGAGAGATAGGGGGAGAGAGAGAGACGGAGAGAGGGGGAGAGGAAGAGAGGGGCAGAGAGAGAGAGAGATAGGTGGAGAGAGAGAGAGAGAGAGAGAGAGAGAGAGATAGGAGGGGAGAGAGAGAGAGAGAGAGGGAGAGAGGGAGAGAGGGGGAGAGAGATCGAGATATGGAGAAGTGTAACAAGAGAACTGGGTCAGGGTCAATTCTATTACAATTTCAACTAATTTAGGAAATGGATTGACATTCAATACATGTAATCCTCTTATGGAAAATGTTCAGTCATTATCCGTTCGTAACAGTTTGGTCATGTGGAACTTTTCTATTCGACTCTCTTCTATTCTGTTCTTTTCTATTATCTTCTATATACCATGAGAGTCTGTACGTCACAAACTGCAGAATGTAAACAAAACAGGACATACTGACATATGTCAGCGGTATCATTGCTAGCAAAAGAGTCAGCACGGTAGCAGATTAACGGTAAATTCCAGTAAACGATTCAATTGACCTTACCTGCAAGTTTAGTAAACCTTGGGCCAAATCAGAACATTTCTTTTTAAAGGTTGTTTTTTGGAGTGGGGAAGTCCCGTTTTTGTATTTTGTTCAACTTTTATTGGACAGAGGCAGTAGAGAAAGACAGGAAGTAAGGAGGAGAGGGTATGTCAGCAGGGCATAAGCTGGATTCGAACCCATGCCAACTTGGGTATATGTGTACTGTAGGTTGTGGTGCTAGACCACTGGACCATCCCCGGGCCACAAACAGAACATATTTACCTTTCTTTAGCAACCACTCAGATTTATGTTTGCTACTGACGTCTCTCTCCAAAAATGTCACAAGTTATGTTTACAATCTGCAGTTTTTGACATATGGACTTTCATTCCATTCTATTCTAGTCCAACACTGCAAGAACAGCCCTGTCATCATGACTTGCACATGCAAATATTGACTTTCAAGCAATTTTCCTATTCGTCAGATTATAAGACGTAATCCTCAT
>NC_139664.1:19242640-19260140 GCF_951799395.1 Argentina silus
TACACTGAAGTTGAAGATTCAGATAATTTGCGGTTGTAGATGAGGCTCCCAAATGTAGAACAGTATTCTAACCTGTTAGCAAATTAGCATATCATCATCATGTCTTTCCCTGTCTTGATAGCTGAACCCTTGGCTCGTATTTTTTATGCGAGAATCCTCCATTGTAACATTCCTAAGATATGGAAAGCAGCAAACGTACTCCCTAAAATGAATGCATCTTAGCGACTTTTATAATATAATTAATTACCGCTTTCCTGTTTAGAAGCTGCTGGAACACAGGTGTCAGTGTCCACAGTCAAGCGTGGCATGGCCTCTTAACTTCTTATGAGTGATTATGATTGACTACAGCTGGTGACTTATTTCAGCCCATTTAAATAGGGCTCGTTTGATACACTCATTACACTCAGTCAAAAACGCTACAATGGGAAAGTCTAAGGAGCTCAGCACGGATCTGAAAAAGCGCATCATTGACTTGAACAAGTCAGGAAAGTCACTTGGAGCAGCTACAGGTCCCAAGATCAACTGTGCAAACAATTGTTTGTAAGTATAAAATGCATGGCACAGTTGTGTCACTGCCACGATCAGGAAGGAAACGCAAGCTATCACCTGCTGCTGATAGAAAATTGGTCAGGATGGTCAAGAGTCAACCAAGAACCACCAAAAAGCAGGTCTGCCATGAATTAGAAGCTGCTGGAACACAGGTGTCAGTGTCCACAGTCAAGCGTGTTTTACATCGCCATGGGCTGAGAGGCTGCCGTGCAAGAAGGAAGCCGTTGCTCCAGAAGCGGCACCTTAAGGCTCGACTGAAGTTTGCTGCTGATCACATGGACAAAGAAAAGACCTTTTGGAGGAAAGTTCTGTGGTCAGATGAAACAAAAATTGAGCTATTTGGCCACAATGACCAGAAATATGTTTAGAGGAGAGAAGGTGAGGCCTTTCACCCCAAGAACACCATACCTACCGTCAAGCATGGTGGTGGTAGTATTATGCTCTGGGCCTGTTTTGCTGCCAGTGGAACTGGTGCTTTACAGAAAGTAAATGGAATAATGAAGAAGGAGGATTACCTCCAAATTCTTCAGAAAAACCTAAAATTGTCAGCCAGAAGGTTGGGTCTTGGACGTAGTTGGGTGTTCCAACAGGACAATGACCCCAAACACACATCAAACGTGGTAAAGGAATGGCTAAATCAGGCTAGAATTAAGGTCTTAGAATGGCCTTCACAAAGTCCTGACTTAAACCCCATCGAGAACATGTGGAGTGTGCTGAAGAAACAAGTCCGTGTCAGAAAGCCAACGAATATAGTTGAACTGCACCGATTCTGTCAAGAGGAGTGGTCAAAGATTCAACCAGAAGCTTGTGGATGGCTACCAAAAGCGTCTAATTGAGGTGAAAATGGCCAAGGGACATTTAACCAAATATTAGCATTGCTGTATGTATATTTTTGACCCAGCAGATTTTGTCACATTTTCAGAAGACCCATAATACATTTAAACCAATTTATTATAAACCAAACTTCATGAATGTTTTTTGTGACAAAGAAGTATGTGCTCCAATCAATCACAGAAAAATAAGAGTTGTAGAAATGATTGGAAACTCAAGACTGCCATGACATACATGTTCTTTACAAGTGTATGTAAACTTCTGACCACAACTGTATGTTTGCAGACAACTCTTTTAGACTGCTAGCTAACATTAAGCGAACGTTCACAAAGAATAGGAAGGTAACAGAAAATGTTTGCGAATGTTAGCGGATGTTCGCTAATTTCGATAATGCTTGTTTAGAAATGTCCCTTTAGGCAAAGTTACATCTGGGTATAATGTCAGTGACATACAGTATATAATGAAAGCTTTATGAGTTTAAGTCTTAATACTTGGTGGTGGTCCTCAGTGGCTCAGTTGGTAGAGCATGGTGCTAACAACGCTTAGGTTGTGAGTTTGATTCCTGCTGGGACCATAGATACTGAAATGTATGCACTCACTGCAATGTAAGTCGCTTTGGATAAAAGCGTCAGCTAAATGGCATATATATATTAATACTTAATACTTATGAGTATTGAGAGAGGAGTTGAGGCATGGCACAGAATGGGATGGCTATGAAGACAAGGCTGTTGGTTGGTACAGTCTGAGAGAGCACCCCCCCCCCTCTGTGCAAGGTAAAAGAGGGGGGTTAGCTTCCGCACAAGACTCATTTTCAGGTTTACGCCTCCCCTCTGCACCGGATAACATGAACCGCAACAGATGGGACCCCCCCCCCCCCTAACCCCCCTGTCCTGTGTCAGCTCTGTCCTGAAACACATACACACACACACACACACACACACACACATAAGCACATACACGCTGCCCCCCCCCCCCCGCCCCCATCCCACGTCCTCTTGCCCTGACACACACAGATGCACGCTGCCCCCCCCCCCCCTCATCAAGCCCAGCACATGGCCTCCCTTTTCGTTGGGGGGCTTTAGACCCTCTTTGCCACAGCCAATTAGTCTGTCTGACTGCATCCTGGACTAATCAGCTCTGCTGTCCTCATACACAAACACACACATGCACACACACACACACACACACACACACACACACACACACACACACACACACACACACACACACACACACACATACACACACACACACACACACACACACACACACAGACACACACACAGACACACACACACACACACACACACACACACACCCCTATTGTCCCTCTTGTTGCATGCCGGCACACGTGTTCAGCATGCAGTATGGTGGTTTTCAGTGTATGATACTGCATGATGTTTGTGTGTGTTTGTGTGTGTGTGTGTGTGTGTGTGTTTGTGTGTGTGTGTGTGTCAGTATGAGTTTGTGTATGAGTTTATGAACAAGCATACATGTGTCTGTGAGTCCTGTATGTCTGTACTGTATGTCTGACTAAACTCTCCTTTGTCCATTGTCCATAATAAGTGTGTGTGTGTGTGTGTGTGTGTGTAATGGACGACTACCAAAATGAAGCGTGACGGCTTGACTGCTCATAAACCTCTCACTTTACACTCAGTTAAACATTAGTTCCTTGGTAAACATTCAGAAGAGTTAAAGGAAGTAAACTTATGGAACAAAACAGAAATACACTCATGACTGTCAATATGAAAAACATTTATAAATAGTTACAGCTCGTAATAAATAGCCTTTGAAGGCTCAATAAATGCAAACATATGATTTTTTTCTGCCATAGAAAGTGACTAATAGACAGAGAGTATAAATAAATGTGTGAAAATCTGTGCGGTGGAAAAACAAAGGAACACTTGACTACCTCTCTCACACTAGAAACTGTGACTAAGCGCAGGGAAAGAGGGAAAGAGGGAACAAGGGAAGAGAGAAAGAGAAAGACACAAATGAATTTGTGCCTATCCAAACTGTTTCCACAATGTTATACCAAATTGTGTTGGTTTCGAGTGATACTTCAGGATTTCCTCATTTCCTACACACTTTTTTGGAGTCCTTACATCTGGTGGCTTCCAGTTATAATAGGTGACATAACTCTTTTTCTCATAAATGACGTTTTAAGCATCTATACAGCGATTATAAAGCAGTTATAATTTTATATATACGCTTCATAAAGCCTTAACCAAAGATTTTTTTAACATGGCAAATATACTGCATTGCAATACCAGACTCACCAGGGGAGATGTTGGATATACATGTACTGTATGTATGTATTTACTGTTGAGTGAAGTCTCCACGTAACCACTCACATTTGTTACAACCTTGAGTTTGGAGTCCTCGGAATAGGATGCAACGCACTAACAATGTTTGTTCTGCATTTTAATACGGTCTTTTCAGGCGGTGCAGATCATATAGATAAGTACTCTCCGTTGACTGACCCCCTGTGTTGAAATGCATGTCTTGCAAAGTTACCTGGCCTCACTTTGTGGAAATTCCCTAGAAGATGGTCTGCAGACGCTTAATCTATCAATAAACCGTCGACTGCAACAATTTGCTTGAGCTAGGTAAGGTAAGGGTAATGTTTTTAGAGTTGTGTATTGATTGTTTGATGATTTGTTAATCGATATTTAGTGAATAGTTTATTGAGCGTCTATAAGCGGACTCTCCCAATATAGTGTGACTGGCTCCTCTTCCTAGTAATGATAGCAATCACTTTTTTGTCTTTTTTGTTTTTTGGCAAGCATGAACAGGACATCTATCTCACCAACACACACCTAAAAATCAATAACACAAACACATGAGAGGCGACAGTCAGTGCGGATGGGTCAAGTCAGCTCTTGAGCTGCAACTCTGGCTTCCTCTACGCTGGCTACAGTCTCTCTCCGTTTCCTGTGTGCCGGACTGATAGGGCAAAAACACTCACTTTCATGCACTTTCACTTCACTTTACTTCACACACACGTGCCCAATGAGGCCCTGTGTGTACATGGGTGAGTGAGTGAAAGTGTGTGAATATGTGTGCGTGTGAGTGTGTTTAATTGGGCATTTGTGTGTGTGTGCGTGCGTGCGTGCCTGTGTGTGTGTTTAATTCGGCATGTTTGTGCACATTGGCATTGGTGAAATGAGTGAAAACGTGGAGGTTTTCTAAGAGAGGAAGTGATTTTGAGATTTTGTAAGACATGGAAAGTGATGGATTGCGATACCTTATCTACAGTATTTGAGCAAGAGTTGAGAGAGTGTTGCTATGTTGAAAGTGACCATTCAGGACATGGTGTGAAACCCACCACATGCTGTGAAATAGTATTGACGCACCGTAAAAGACCACCTTACATGTCAAACATACACACACATGAACATGCATGTGCACACGCACGCGCACGCACACGCACACGCACACACACACACACACACACACACACACACACACACACACCCAAACACACTCTCAATCTAACACACATCGCTCTTCAACACCATCTCTCACATTGTTAAAACCTGCGAGCAGTCCATTCTGCAGACCCTTGACTTCCTGTCTCACAGGACGTAGGTCAGTGTCAGTCTTCGCGTGAGAAAAAGAGGGAACTCTCTCAGTGACATCACACTCACGCAGTTTGCTGAAATAACCAGGGTTATATTTTTGCTTTTCTCGCTCACATCTCTTACCACAAAAAGGAGAAGTCCTCACTGTGAAGGTGTTCTTAGTCATTGTATGTCTTGTATAACATTGTATTTTTTTCGCTGAGCATTTTTTTTATTGATTTGGTACAACAACAACGACAAGGAATAAGGAAATGAACACAAACCCAAGGTTGAGCAACATGTCCCCCAAACCCCCAACCACTGTCTATAGTATCTGTTGTCTGATCATTGTCTTTTTTCATTATATACCACCTTTTTTCCACTGTTTCCAGGGAGTGAACGGATAAACATGTGGCCCCTTTAAGAACTGTAAAGAACCATTAGAAAAAGAGATTAGGCTAAGAACTAATTGCCAATTGGACGATCATTTTTCTGATGAAGATATGACTCATTACAGAAAACAGTTCAAGCTCAGCTAAGTACTAATTAGGTTAAATGCTAAGTGAATGCTAATTTCTTTATAATGAATATTTGAATCATTAGGGTAACAGATGATGCTACACTAAATGCTAATTAGGCTAAACGCTAAGCCAATGCTACTTTCTCTGAGATGGAGTTATGACTCATCCTGATTGGTCATAGAAACACACACGTTGGCTAATCCAACAGAGGTAGTTTGGGGATTTTACGTACGTCTTTATGAAAAGGGATTGAGAAATAATTACCGCAATGAGATTACATAAGTGTGTGAGTGTGCTCGCTGAATGAGTCATTGCAAATGCTAATACGCTACGGCTTTTCTCACAAGGGCAGTTTACTGGCACAACATACCAGACTGTTGATAACAACGCCCTCAGCTTTTCTCCCGGAATTATTTTTCGAAAAGGTTGCATTTTTGCAACATTTCAACAGGAGGGCAACTCCAGAGGACCCTATCATTCCCTCTTTAGCCCTTGTCAAATTGTTTAGGGCCCAAATTGATTTTAATTGAAAATGTTTGTGGCGGTTGCCTTTGTGTGTGACAACTATTGCATCTCGGAGAAACTGCAAACGACCAAACTTCACAGACTCGACCACCACACGCCAATCATCCCATCTCTCAACCAATCCCTTCGCTCTCTCCCTTTTCGTCGCTCCAGGGCTCACTGACTGCGGTTGCCATCTGAGGGAAAATCCCTCCTTCAACTAAGCCATGCTATTGATGCCAAAATGGCTGCCAGACCAGGGAAAGGAAGACCGGAACAGAAACAACACACCGCCTTTTGATGGGGAGCTCACTCTGCCTGTGTTTACGTGTGTGTGTCTCCTCATACCGCCCGTGTGTGACCACTGTGTATACACAGGGGATTGGGGCTTGTGGGGCGGGGGGGTATAGAGTGAGGGGATAGGGGTGGGGGGGGGGGGGGGGTTGAGGGGTTTTGGTGGTTAACCCCAAACGTTGGAGGGAGAAAGGCTCCTGTCTTATGTGCCTGGTGTGTGTGGGTGCTTTACGGCCTGGCGATGCAGGAACCCGGAGAGGAAGCTGGGGGAGAAGGAAGTCCTGTAACTACCCCCAGAACACCCTCACACCACCACCACCACCACCACCACCAGGGAGCAGAGGCAGAGAGGAGGAAGGACCACCCAGAGTGAGTAAGAGAGGGGTAAAAAAAGTCAAAAGAAATATGTGAAAATAACGGGGGAAATCCCTACATATTGACAGTATATTTTGCTAGCCTGATAGTATCTGTCAGAAATACCACGACGTGCAGTATTTACTACGGGAATCTCCTGAGAAGTACAAGTATTGCTTCGATCACCAATGGGAATTACAAAAGGAAATAGGCCCCATCATATTACTGATAAGAAACAATTACTTTTTGTTTAATACATAATGGATTCCCATACACCATCATGTTGCCCTTAATGTAGGCCAATATGAGTTCCCAGTGTCCGCAGGAGTAGTTTAAGCAGTGTTTTCCCCTGCAAAACCCCTACAAAAAACCTGAGACAATAGGCTTAAAGGCAATAAGGCAAGCCAACCAACAAAAAATGTAATATTGATATGACAAACATTGTTGAACACGGTGGAATGACATTGAAATAACGTAGCATTACAGTGGCTGACTGGTTGTAGTGAGGGAGGCATTAGAGAGGGCGACACACAGACAAGGTTAGATGTAGCTGATTAAAAGGCAGTTGGTAACTGCGGAAACCACACACTCACTGCCTCTTACTGATGTGGGAATCTGAGAGCCCTGTCAGAACTCTCTCATCTTTATCCACACACCCACACCCACACACACACACACACCCACCCACACACACACACACACACACACTCACACACACACACACACACACACACACACACACACACACTACACACACACACACACACATACACACACACACACACACACACACACACACACACACACACACACACTACACACACACACACACACACACACAAATGTGCTTGAGCACATTTTTTGAAACAGCATTAAATCTTTCAAAACAGTTAACACGTTCCCCTAAACAGTTTGTTTCACAAAACTTGTGAAAATGTTACAGAAGCAAATCAATGCATCTAAACAGTACCCTTTGTCATCAAATGAAAAGTTCCATCCACCATTCATTTTATAATGTTACACTAAATAGTAACTAAAACCATCGATGTGCATTGCAGGTTGGACAGCTTTGATATAAAAAAAGTTAAAAGAGTACAAATTTCACTCGTAGTAAAACATAGTACTATATAGTGGTGGTAGTACTGTGCCTCTTTCAGAGAATATGATTGCTTACTATAAATATAAATCAAATTAATCTAAAATATTCAGAATAAAGCTGATAGTAACAAAAAAAATGTAATTACTGTAGAACACAAAAAGACAAACAAAAACATTTACAGTAATCTATTCTCTCCTTTCTGGTGACCTATTTAATTTGTGATTACAGACTGATTGTCATTTGAACTGATTAATAAGAGTTTACATATATGGAGTAGAGATTCACTACAACAGGAGAAATAGCTATATGCTTTATGAAAAGTTTTGTTTTGTCAACACTTACACAATTGAGTGTTGTGTCATATGTAAACTGTAACTGTTTTGCAAAAAAGGTGCTTAACACTTGCCTTTTTTTTTTTTTTTTTTAAAGCAATGAGAAATGACTAAATGTTTTGCTCATGTATGTTATTGCTGTGGGCCTGTGAACTTCAGTTTCATCCAAATGGTTTAAGCAATCGGTAAAAAATAGTAATGATACACCTTTAATACATCCTGTGAGAGCTTCATAACATACAGTATACATCATCAGTACTTTGCACATGTGGTCAAATATCATTGCAAGATTTCCCCGGAACCATAAATCATAATAGTTTTAATCAGACATAGGCGTATCTCTTTGTGATTGACCCAGCCTGATCAATTCTCTACATCTTGGGATGGCTGCCAAACAGGAAACGCTCTGTGACAAGATCCCACCTGTAGTTGATTCTAATCTCAGTACTCTGTTTAGTTTATGGTTTACGTAAATTCTTGGTAATCAAAAGAGGGGATGACAATACTCTTCCATGGAATACTTTGATCTGAAGTTTAACAGGACTTTACACTTTATTTTTTTTTTACAATTGATGTGTGGATTATTACTTGATTATTGCTATTCAGTCTAGACTGAAAATAGGGGAAGGAATGGAAGCCTGTGGGTGCAAGCATGGCAAAGGCAACCTTTTTGCGGAGGAGGTGTGGGGGGAGAGGGGGTGAGAGAGGAGAAGAGGAAGGGAGGTAGAGAGGGGGAGAGGAGGAAGTGAGGGAAGTGGGAGATAATGAGAGGGGGAGATATATGAAGCGAAGGGGCAGAAGAAGAGGTGAGGAAGTGGGGGAGAGGAAGGGGTAAGAGCAGATGCAAAGGAGAGGGAAAGAGGAAGAGATGGAGATAGAGGAGAGGGGGAGAGTGTGGAAGAGAGCAGTGGAGGGAAAGGGGGGGAGAGAGGCGGGTTGGAGAGATGGAAAGTCCCTTTGTGTCTGGCCAGACGGTCGGTGGGTCAGTAACACACACACACACACACACACACACACACACACACACACACATACACACACACACACACACACACACACTGTTTCCAGCTGGTCTCTGTGACTCACACTGATATCATGGAGCTGGCTGAGACACATGGTCAGGTGATGTGTGATACAGGACCGACTTCACCAGTCTGCACTCTCCACACAACCTGACTGCCATTCTGTCTTTTATGTCTTTTCATGGAACACAATGCTGCAAACAACATTTCCCATAATAAAGACATTATTTACTTATAATACAAGCGCAAGAGTACAGAGATGACACACTTTGATACCATTCCTCATTCCGTTCCATGCATTAGGAAGTGTCATACTACCCAAAAAGTCATACTAATAGTTGACTTATTCAAATTGCAATTAATATGATTTCGACCCAAGTCTGAAATGACTGGTGGTGGTATCCAGTCTATACTGTCCTTCACTATATGGCCATTCTGCTGAACAGGGAGAACAACTCCCTCTCCCTTAAAATATGATTTTGTGTGTGTGTGTGTGTGTGTGTGTGTGTGTGTGTGTGTGTGTGTGTGTGTGTGTGTGTGTGTGTGTGTGTGTGTGTGTGTGTGGATGTGGGTGTGGGTGTGGGTGTGGGTGTGAGTGGATAGTGGGGGTGTCTTTGATCTGTGCCGTGTTGAAATCTTTATATAACCTCAGTTGTTTGATTACAACAGTCCTTAATTAATAATGTGGTGGGAGGAGGCTGTTTATATCTCTTCAAAATGGTCTTTGAAAACATGAAGGATATCTACGTTACAAATCAATTGCTATTGATTATTCTGTCAGATCAAGACACAACTGAATGACGTGTGTGTGTGTCTGTGTGTGTGTGTGTGTGTGTGTGTGTGTCTGACAACACGCTTTTTACTCCATTTTAAGACAGCAAGTTGTCTGTCTGTGCATGTGAAAGCAGAGCCTTTGTTTTAAATCCCTTGCTTTCGATTGTGTCTGATTTGGAATGACTCATGCAGTTGTTTTGAAACTGTTGTCCTATTGTTGACTAATGGCATTAAATACGATTACCACCATTGTCACGGTTAGGTAACAGACATTTGTTTTGATAGGGAAAGGAGAGGCGTATGCAGAGACAGACAGACAAAAAAGACGGATTATGACTCTTGCAATGAGTCTCAGTAGTCTGAAGTGGCTTTCCCTCCTCGTCACAATAGGTGAAAGCAATATCGGGACAGTACAAGTGTTTTTTTTCAACCTCTCAGGTTTTTATTGATTCATAATTATTAATTTGAAGAGTTTTGCTGTCAAACGCTATATCCATCATTTTCAAAAATGAGCTTTACTTCTTTTAAAATGATTGCTGTCATAAGATAAAACTGTGTGTTGTCTGTCTTTTATTCATTGCAGTGTATGTCAGTGAATGTAGAGTTCCCCATCATAACAAACAAACTCTAGGTTGTGTGGCAATACAAATAACTTGTATCTTGTCATGCAAAATGTAAATTAGTATGAATTAGGCTGTTTGGGAGAAGCTTTGAATCCTAAGCAACCTGCCCAGTGGTGAACATGTTGTTTGAAGTACAGTAGACCAACATACAGCACTATAGCAGGTATTAAAGCTCTGTGCTGGAAAACCTGTGTGCTGGAATGTCCTCTCTTTTGCACACCTACACCCTAACATTCTAAAATACATCCTAACATACTGTTAAATTAAAGTACCAGTCTACAATAAAGTGAAATGGGAGGTCATGTTTCATCCTTCTGTGCTCCTGGAAAGTGTATTTAGTGACTTAATGGCTGTGGGAATGAGTGTTTGTATTTGTTGGTTTTTAGTTTGGGGAGTCTGAAGCGAGTGTGTGAGGGTAGGGGTCGGAACTGAGAGTTAAGGGGGTGATCATGAGGTCCGAGACTATAGCCTGAGCTTGTCTGTCAAACAGCTTCGACAGACTGCTGATTCTGTCTGTGTTCAAAGAGGATTATGACGCTCCCTGTTTCCCAGTACATATGACTATAGAACTTTGAAACTATTAGTGCAGATGGACAAGACGGAGAAGCCCTGACTAAATTTTTGAGACATCGTCACGGAAAGCTTAATGTTCTTGAGCACTATCTGAATAGTCTAAGGGCAAGGAGGAGCATTGTTAATCCTCAGACCAACTTTACGAAACAAAAAGTGTGTCACCCCCATGTCACCCATATTGGCCAATGCACCTGCTACAGTGACTAAGAATGGTATGATTTTGCAGGATTAGTCTTGACACATCATCTGATGTTAAGAATAGATGCAATTAATATAATTTTGGAAAACGTCATAACTGTTGAATACAGGTGTGAACATGCACATCACATGTTTTGCAGTTCAGGGCTTTGAGAACAGTGACATGCATGTCAGAAAAGCCATGAACAACTTGCAATACTAAAATACTCTCTACATGATTGATTTTAGGGGTGATGAGAGCAGAGCAGAAGATGAATATCTGTTGTAGCAGATGGATCAAAGGGAGTATTGTTCTCTTTAGGGTTAGGGTTAAGGTTAGGCTAGGCTTTGTTTGAGTCTTAGTAAACATCATTGACACTCTTAACTAGAGTTCAGTGTATGCACACACGCACGCACACGCACACACACACACACAGTGGTAAACCTGGTGATTTTTATGAACTGGTGGGCTATTGGCTTCCCGCAAACCATAATCCCCTCTTGGGAGTTCCCTCCAACGTTTTTGAGTAGGAGTCTTTTTCCATTGACGCTTTTGGAAGAACTGAAGTCACAGAGTATAAGTTTAGATTCCTGTGAACAATGATAAGTGTGTTTTCCTTTGAGAGTGGATTAACTGACTGGTGTTGCCCTGTCCACACCTAAATGCAAACCCCACCCCACCCTCTGTGTATGTGTTTGTTACCATGCTGTCTGGGTTTGTATTTTGATGTGATCTGATGTATGTGTGTCTCTGTGTGTGTGTGTGTGGGGGGGGGGGGGGGGGGGGGGGGGGGGGGTGTTTGTGTGTGTGTGTGTGTGTGTGTGTGCGTAAGTAAGTAAGTAAGTAAGTGTGGGGGTCTGTCTTTGGATGTGTGTGTGTGTGTGTGTGTGTGTGTGTGTGTGTGTGTGTGTGTGTGTGTGTGTGTATGGGTTGCAGCCAAACTGGCTAGTGCTGGGGACTCCCTCCCATCTGCGTCTCTGTTGTTACAAAGATGAGCACCTTTCGAACAACAAAACAAAAAACGTCTCTAGAAAGTTTCTCTCTCTCCTTTCTTCCTTTCTTTCTTTGTTGTGTCTTGTCTCTGAAGCACAATTAGAGAGACACTCCTTTCATCCTGTGAACAGGAGGCGGAGGAGTGTACGGTGTTTGAAGCTGGCGTCTTTCCCAAAAACAGCGGGCACACCTGTAGCCTAAATTGCCAGTGTTGTCCCCTATCTCTTCTCTGTTGCACTACCCCTCCACCACCAACAACCCCCCCCTCCCCACCCCACAGCTTAAAACACTTCCGTCCACACTTCAAAGCACCCTCAATCAAAAGGGTGCCTCTCTGGCTACTTTGACTATAGGGCGAAGGGAGACAAAATATAGTTTACCCCTTATGACAGTGCCGGATTGGTTCCTCTGTACTGACAGATAACCGGAAACGCAGACGACACACTCCTAGACTCAGCACACACACACACACACACACACACACACACTGGAGACTGATAACTAATATAAGCATTGAGTTGACTATGACTCAAGGCTACTTATAGCTATTGAACAGACATACACTGCATGTGACACACACACACACACGCACACACACACTGCATGTGACACACACACATACACACAAACACACACACTGATACACACTATTATACTGATGCATCACTGTGCATCACTCAGGCTAGACGTTGTCCAGATGTTTGAAGAGGTTTGAACGGGACCCTTGCACCAATTGACAAATCAATGAGATTAGGTCATATAGTTGTAAGCTTATATTTACCTGTTCACTTACTGGCAAACGCTTGGAAATTCTGTATGAGTCAGGCCTTGCTTCAAGCTATTCAGCTGACACACAGTTAAGGGTTTTTCCTGCATTGGGAATCTTTGGGCAATCAACCAAAAGGTTTTTTTGGCTCCCTCAAGAAAAATGGCCAAAAATTGTGCATTTTTTTTTTTTAAAACAACTGCACCCTATTTACTCCCTCAGAGACGCATTTTCATGCAATGTGGTTATGCAACCAGCAGGGGGAGATGACTCAATCAATCAATCAATCAAACAAACAATCAATCAATCAATCAAACAAACAATCAATCAAACAATCAATCAAACAATCAATCAATCAATCAATCTTTATTGTCCTCAAAGGGAAATTCGTAGTGTAGTCAGGTTAAGAAAATAACATGAAACAATAACAATACATATACACACGATAAAAGCCAAGGGATGTATCACATTATGTCACAGTCATCATGATAGGGTAGATAATGCAGTATACACTAAAGTGCAGGTGTTATGAGAATAATAAATAGCAATAAATAAGCTCCACTACATATTTAAAGGTCCATCATGGTCAGACGGAAAATATACAAAACGTGCGGGAGTTAATCTTTCTCAGAAAGAAATTACATTGCTGCACCAGTGTTTTACTCAAAGCTCAATTTATTAAGTGTTATCCTCAACAGTTCCCAGGTGCTTGTACTGCTCTCCTGCTCGTTGACCAAAGTAAGATCGAATCTTTCTGGTTGCTTTCTAAAGTCAATGGCCATGTCTTTGGTCATGGACACATTAAGCTGGAGGAAGCAATTGTCGCATCATGAAACAAAGTCATCCACAACAGGTCCATGGCCAGAGTCTCCATCCTAGAGGTGACTGATGATGAATGAATCATCAGCAAACTTGATGATATGTCTGTTCTCATATTGGCTGATAGTCATCAGTATATAAGATATACAGGAGGGGAGAGAGGAGATCCATGAGGAGATCCTGGAGAAGACCAGAGCAGCTTCAACATGATACCGTTTACTCTCACTTGCTGTGATCTGTCCGATCAGTGTTCAGATTGAACTTGAAGTAGGAGAGTAGGTTCTCAGCCAGCATACTGTGCATTCGGAAAGTGTTCAGACCCCTTAACTTTTTCCACATTTTCTTTTACAGCCTTATTCTAAAATGGATTAAATTAATTTTTTCCCTCCCTTTTTCCCGCCAAAACTGGTTTTTAGAAATGTTTACCAATTTATTAAAAATAAAAACAGAAATATCACATTTACATAAGTATTCAGACCCTTTGCTATGACACTCGAAATTGAGCTCAGGTGCTGTTTCCATTGATCATCCTTGAGATGTTTCTACGACTTGATTGGAGTCCATCTGTGGTAAATTCAACTGATTGGACATGATTTGGGTACAAAAACATTTATGCAGTATTGAAGGTCCCCAAGAACACAGTAGCCTCCATCATTCTTAAATGGAAGAAGTTTGGAACCACCAAGACTCTTCCTAGAGCTGGCCGCCCAGCCAAACTGAGAAATAGGGGGAGAAGGGCCATCGTCAGGGAGGTGATCAAGAACCCAATGGTCACTCTGACAGAGTTCCAGAGTTCCTCTGTGGAGATGGGAGAACTTTCCAGAAAGACAACCATCTCTGCAGCAGTCCACCAAACAGGCCTTTATGGTAGAGTGGCCAGACGGTAGCCAATCCTCAGTAAAAAGCACATGACAGCCCGCTTGGAGTTTGCCAAAAGGCACCTAAAGGACCATGAGAAACAAGATTCTCTGGTCTGATGAAACCAAGATTGAACTCTTTGGCCTGAATGCCAAGCGTCACATCTGGAGGAAACCAGGCACTGCTCATCACCTGGCCAATACCATCCCTATGGTGAAGCATGGTGGTGGCAGCATCATGTTGTGGAGATGTTTTTCAGCGGCAGGGACTGGGAGACTAGTCAGGATTGAGGAAAAGATGAACGGAGCAAAGTACAGAGAGATCCTTGATGAAAACCTGCTCCAGAGCACTCAGGACCTCAGACTGGGGCGAAGGTTCACCTTCCAACAGGACAACGACCCTAAGCACACAGCCAAGACAATGCAGGAGTGGCTTCCAGACAAGTCTCTGAATGTCCTTGAGTGGCCCAGCCAGAGCCTGATCAAAGATCTCTGGAGAGACCAGAAAATAGCTGTGCACCGACAGTCCCCATCCAACCTGACAGAGCTTGAGAGGATCTGCAGAGAAGAATGGGAGAAACTCTACAGGTGTGCCAAGCTTGTAGCATCATACCCAAGAAGACTTGAGGCTGTAATCGCTGCCAAAGGTGCTTCAACAAAGTACTGAGTAAAGGGTCTGAATACTTATGTAAATGAAATATTTCAGTTTTTTATTTTTAACAAATTAGCAAACATTTCTAAAAACCTATTTTGGCTTTGTCATTATGGGGTATTGTGTGTAGATTCATGAGGAAAAAAATGAATTTAATCCATTTTAGAATAAGGCTGTAACATAACAAAATGTGGAAAAAGTGAAGGGGTCTGAATACTTTCCGAATGCACTGTAAGTGGCTGGATAGTGTTAAAGGCTGATGAAAAATCAACAAATAAAAAGCCTGGCCATGTGTCTTAGGGCCTTCAAGGTGTTTATACAGGAAGTGAAGTCAGGTTTCTGTGTTATCCTTCATGCTCCTCTTGGCACTGTCAGGGGACCCTGGGAATCCTCAACCTGACGCAGCACATCCTTTTTGACATGCTTCTCAAATGATTTCATACCGGATGAGAATTATAACCAACAGAAGAAGAAGCCTTGCACACAGGTTTTCAAAGGGTGAGACACAACTGTGACAGTGTTGGGTATTGAGTGGATCATTTTAATTCTACAAACGTGTTTGTGTTTTTATTTTTTTTACAGATTGATCATGGACACAATTGGGTCAAGATACAACTTTTTTAGGTAAAAGAGCCAGACTTGATGAAGCAAGGTGAAGAATAGCACACACAGCCACCAAATTGAAAAAGAAACATGTACCATTTTAATGTATTTTTGTAATTTTGTAATGAACATGTTTGTTAAATACAATAGTGATTTTGAATATGGCACCATTGAATCACTGTAGTCAGCAGTAATTTAGCTAAGCAGCAGGAGAACACACAGGCTCTGTAGGGGAAGGGACGGCGCCAGAGAGAGGTAGCAGGGAGACAGCTGCAGCCAGCAGAGGAACAGCAGTCTGAGCCAAATGAAGGACAGGAGTGAGCATGAGAGTTGGAAAATGTAGGGATTCACTGATATACTGATTGATCAACATAGGTAATAAAATGGAAAATGCTGATTTATTTTTCTTTAGCCAACCAGCTGGGAAGCATAGGATCAGTGGATTTGAACCAGAGTGGAAATAAATCCACAACTGACTCGTTAGGACAGTTAGGGAGATGATACGTCTATTGTGCTGACTACTTTTTGACTTCTATTTTTGATACAGTAAGACCGGGATAGGTTACAGTATAATTCAGGTTATTAGTAATTCTATAGCAGGCATGTCGAACCAGCTTCCAGGAGGGTCACATTATCATAGAGTTTTGAGTGTATTCCAGCCAACTTCATGTCAATCAAATTGTCCTTGATTCATGTCCAGCATTCATCTCAAGCCACTAGAATTGCTGATTTAACAGCTGTCTCCTAAAAAAAAAAAAAATCACCCCAATGACAGAGACTCCGCTCCCCTGCCCCGCCCCCCACCTAAGCCCCTTTTGAGCCAGGAAAAACCCTGCACTTGAACGAAATACATTCCACATTGATCACTGCAAGGTTTGAATTACATATTGTCATGCGGTTGGGCCTTGAAAATAGTGAATTGGGCCTTATTGAAACCCCCCCCCCCCCCCGGGATGCTTAGTGGCGTAGCACACTAATGCACACTTATGTGCATACCACATAATCGCAAGGTTCCTGGTTTGATTCTGACCCTCGACAGGTCTTGCATGTCATCCCTTCTCTCTCTCCCATCCTTCCTGTCAATCTCTACTGTCTCTATCCCAATAAAGCAGAAATGCCCTAAAAAACGTATTAAAGAAAAAAAAAAAGATTGAAGACCCCTGATTTTGAGTGATGTCCTTACCACAGAATTATATAGAACATACTTTCATATGATATCTGTGGTTATTCCGCTCTCTGTGGGGTACATTGCTTCTAAAGCAATTTCTTAGACCCTCTGACCTCTTTAAGCAGAGGTGTAAACAATGATAAAGTGTTACCAACCAGAGTTTGAACCCAGGTCTCCTGCACAGAAGACATGCACCTTATCCCATTGAGCTAAAGCCTAACCTAGATATTCACTTGGGGAGCTAATCTATGTATTCTGGGTCTTAAGCAAGGTTTCTGAGTCCAAACCACATCCGCTACAATGGCTTTGTGTCAAACATGGGCTAAAAAACACTCAAGAAAGTGGACTCCCTGCGCAAAGAAGCATATAGATTCACTGTCACAAGTGCTGTAACCAGATTGTAGAAGAGTCAGTGTGTATATACA
>NC_139664.1:19267640-19272323 GCF_951799395.1 Argentina silus
GAGTTCCACTCTCATGAAGGCCAAACAAACATACGTTTACACACACACACACACACACACACACACACACACACACACACACACACACACACACACACACACACACACACACACACACACACACACACTGTCTGTCTAATAAACAGGCCTATAAATAACTTCAGAGGAGGGCACAAACAGGGGAGAAGTTTCTGTTGTGGTTTTTTGTTTTGTCGCTGGAGGATCCTGCAGACACACAAACATCCAGAGCAGTAATTACTGTCTCCGTGGCTACTGACGACTGACAAGTCTCTCTCAGCCAATCAGAGAGCAGAGTGATGATTTACCCCACCCATTGACAGCTCAACCAACCCTCCTGCTGAATTATGGTGTGAGTACGATGATATTGTACCCAGACACTGATCTAAGGTCAGTTTTGTGTTTTCTGTCGTAATGGTTAAGAGAGGGACTTGGGAGTGGGAATGCTGATTCTAGATCAGCATTAGGGTAACTTCCACCCGTGCCAAGTCAGTCAGTGAGTGAATTTGCAGAAAAGGAGTGAAAATAACTACTTTATGTGTGAATGTTTGTGTGACAGATGGTCTGGTTTTGCTTTCATTTTTCAAGCCACAAACATTTCTGGACCAACTTTTAATGATCCAGACGTGGTAAGGCGATTATTTTTCCCTTTTTTGACATGATTATTCTTTTTTCACGCTCTTTAGGCTCCTGACAGAAATGTTAAAAAGGATAGTTAACTTGAACATCTGTTTTGGGAGGCCTGTGTGTCTGCTTTCCCTTCTCTGTCTGCCGGAGAGAGAGAAACCCAGGGGAAGCTTTTGGTTGGCCACAGTTGGCAACAAAACTCAATAACATTGGATAGGTCCCAACACTCCAACATGGTCTCCTCTCCTAATCTACCTTTCATAGAAGATAAGATAAACTCTTAGGAAAAAGGGTTCCAAAAGAGTTATTTGGCTGTCCCTGTGGGAGAATCCTTTGAAAAAACATTGTTTTTACTGTACAACCTTTTTGGGTTCCATTTAGAACCTTCTGTGGAAAGGGTTTAACATGGAACCCAAAATGGTTCTACATGTAGCCATAAAAGGTTATTTCAAAGGTTCTCGCACAGGGACGGGACTCCTGGGTTTTCAGGTACCACTGGTGTTGTTTAATGTCGAGTCAAAAGTACCCACACTGGGTTACAGGAGTGTATTGCTCTATACAACATAGGGGGCTGGTGGAGGTAGAAATCGGAGGACGGGCTCATTGTAATACATCGAATGGAATGAGGAATGGAATCAAACACGTTATAATGAGCCTGTCTTGTCCTCTAAGTGACACACATACAAAGGAATTGCCTATCTTCTTTTTTTAGCTTTCTGTGGGGCATACGGGTAATTCCTTTTTCTGTTTGTCACGATATGTTGTATAGAGCGCTACACCCTTGTAACCCAGTGTAGGTACTTTTGACTGGACATTAAACACCAGTTTTACCTGCAAACCCAAGAGTCCTGGCTGTGCTTCCCCATTCTTTGTCATTGTATTTCCTGTATAGAATGTTTGGGCACTCTGGTATTCTCCACTACCTACCCATGACAAACACACATTCTTGATACCATTCCTCATTCCATTCCATGCATTACAATGAGTCTGTCCTCCGGTTTCTACCTCTGCCAGACTCCACTGATCTGGAAGCACAAGACTAGTAAGGTGGAAGTCAACCCTATCCTACAGTACCACCTGTCTGTGGTCATGCGGGAATGGATACGGTTTCACCTTAGGAGATGAGACAAGGAAAGGAGACTGTAAAGTAGATAAGGAAAGGACACTTAAGTAGACTTAAGTAACTTAGCCGTAGCCCCTGGTCCTTTCTCAATGGTTAGAAACGTCATTCCTCACGTCTTCTCCTCCATCTTCCACTCGCTTCCTACTCGAAACGCATCGGAGGAGAAGATCTAGGTTCCTCCCCTTCGATATTCTCCTCCAATGTTTTTTGGGAGAAGGAGCGAGTGGAGGACGGAAGAGTGGATGCGAGGAATCGGGATTCTAACCATTGAGAAAGGGCCCTTGTGTTCCTTCATTGTTCACTATTCAATCTGAAGCCATATCGACCTATCCAGACTCCCCCCTTCCATACATGCCATATGCTCACCGACAGAGCGCAAGACAGTCGGCGGTGTGTGTGACTCACTGTGTCGGATGATTAAAGACTTTGTACACACACACACACACACACACACACACACATGCTCACTCACTCACGAGCACAAACCCACTCAAGCCATCAAAGCAGAAGTCTGACAGTGGGAAATGTCTGTATCATCAAGCAACTAGTCTATCAACAATTTGACTAACTTCTGCTTTTGGGCCGACTCAATCCCTGAGGGGCCTCATATTTCCTCTTATGAAGCTATTTTCCATCTTTAGTTATTATTTAACCAGACCCTATCATTTGATCAAAATCACACTGAATGATCAGACATCTATGGTACAGATTGTACGTTTTGCACTTTGCTGTCCTCTGTGGCCACACTGTGAATTGGAAATGTAAAAATCCTATAATTTGTTATTTTGTTATAATTTGGTTTTAATTTGTTATAGTGTCAATGTGCATATTGTGTGCACACTACATTTTAGAATACAGTTTTATATGAACTACATTGTTCGAAATGTGCCATTTCTCCGACTGAAGCTACTGACTTATCATGGCCATTTAAAGCTTGTTAAAGCTAAAATTGTACATTCTGTACCTTTAATGTTTGATCATTAATTAACCCTTGAACAAACTTGAGGGCTTTACACATAACCAATCCAAGACCAATCCAAACCATATTGTGCTGGCTCAGATATTTTCTTTTCATATTATAATTATATTTGATAGTATTTTCACATTATCCTCTAGCACTGTTACAGCAACCATGCAACATAACCAGGACAGCACAGTACTCAGTACTCAGCACTCAGCTCAGCTCAGCTCAGCTCGGCCCTGTAGTGTGATTAAGGTACATTAGGGTACAACATTACAGTAGGAAGGCTGGGGAGGAAAGGGGGGGATAGTATTGTGAGGGAACAGAGGCCTTAGATCTGTAGGCTATCATGTCGTGGTAAACAGGAAGAGAAGGTGAACACACACACACACACGCACGCACACACGCACGCACACACACACACACACACACACACACACACACACAAAACTACATCCCAATCCAACTGACATAGGAGAAAAGCACTTTTGCCAACCTTGAGAAACAAGAGGAGGTGTGTGTGTGTGTGTGTGTGTGTGTGTGTGTGTGTGTGTATGTGTGTGAAAGAGAGAGCGTGAACAGTCTCTCAGAGACTAGCACATCCTACGATTGTGCCTCAGTGACTCGTGTGTATTCGTCGATGAGCTGCTTCTCAGGCTCCTGCACCTGTGTTCTGCATTGGCCCCCTTACTTTCCACACTCAGACCTGAGCCAACATAGTGTGTGTGTGTGTGTGTGTGTGTGTGTGTGTGTGTGTGTGTGTGTGTGTGTGTGTGTGTGCCACGAGCCAGATCCGCTCTATTGTGGCACCTGTGATATGGGTATTGTATTTGGGAGCACCTGCAGCCATTCTCTCTGTATGTATTTTCTTTTGCTCTGTCTTTCCCTCTCTCACACACTCACACACAGATGGAAATATAGCTGAATTGACAGCTGATGAGTCTATGATTTGATTGGGCAACTCACATATGCACACATGCACACACAGACACACGTGCGTGCGTGCACGCACACACATACACACACACACACACACACACACACACACACAGACAGACACACACACAGACACACACAGACAGACACACACAGACAGACAGACACACAGACACAGACACAGACACAGACACAGACACACACGCACACGCACACGCACACGCACACGCACACACACACACACACACACACACACACACACACACACACACACACACACACACACTCACTCTACATGGGTAATCAGAGCTGGCTTGGGGGGAAAACAACAGTGAGTGAGGTGTCTCAGAATAGAATAGTTGAAGGGGAAGTCTAAATGCAGCTGAGCCAGGAAGAAAAGTGTGTGAGAGGAACAAACAAATCAGGAAATCCTCCACTCCCCCTCCCTCCCTCCCTCCCTCCCTCCCTCTCTCCATCTATCTTGCTCACTTGCTTTCCTCTCCTCTCCAGACCCCTCTCAATCTCTCTCATTCCCTGTCCCTCTCCCCCCCCCCCCCCATATTCATGGACCTCTTTTTCTCTCCATCATCCTCTTGCTCTCTCTCTTGTTTCAACTCTCTAACTATCCTAACTATCACTGTCACCTCTCTCCTTGAAGGTCCTAAAACCTGTGATAGTTATAATCGCTAAATACCATCCTACACACACACACACACACACTCTTTGCCTTTCTCTTCTCTTCCCTTCTTACTCAAAGTTTTTAATTTAGATAATGATATCAATTGTCACAAACACATTTTTACACATACACACACACACACACACACACACACACACACACACACACACACACACACACACACACAGACAGCGTGATTACTGACAGTGTGGTTATGAGAGCCACAGTGATTGAAACAGCATGTGACCGTGACTCTGCACACGCATCATTGTCTCAGGTGCTGTAACCACGGCAACTTGTGATTTTCCCCACTTGGAGTCAGAGAGAGAGAGAGAGAGT
>NC_139664.1:19272523-19402523 GCF_951799395.1 Argentina silus
TTTTAGCGATGTTTCTGATAGATTTGGTCTGATATTTCAGCCTCATAATGGCTTCCATGACTTTCATCGATGTCTCTGTGGTCCTCATGTTGACAGACACCAATAACAAACTCCAAAGGCAAACGCAAAGCCTAGAATCAATACTAGACATTGACAGCTCTCTTATAGAATCAATACTAGACATTAACAGCTCTCTTATAGAATCAATACTAGACATTGACAGCTCTCTTATAGAATCAATACTAGACATTGACAGCTCTCTTATAGCATCAATACTAGACATTAACAGCTCTCTTATAGAATCAATACTAGACATTAACAGCTCTCTTATAGAATCAATACTAGACATTAACAGCTCTCTTATAGAATCAATACTAGACATTAACAGCTCTCTTATAGAATCAATACTAGACATTGACAGCTCTCTTATAGAATCAATACTAGACATTGACAGCTCTCTTATAGAATCAATACTAGACTTTAACAGCTCTCTTATAGAATCAATACTAGACATTGACAGCTCTCTTATAGAATCAATACTAGACATTGACAGCTCTCTTATAGAATCAATACTAGACATTGACAGCTCTCTTATAGCATCAATACTAGACATTGACAGCTCTCTTACGCCGGCACAAATGATGTGATGGAACACTAACGAACCAGAAACACCTGTCAAGTCAAGTGTCCCATCACTTTTGGGTACCCTGAAATGTGGGGACTATGTATAAAAAGTGTTGTAATTTCTGAAACCAATATGTACACACATACCGTACAATAAAAGCTGAGAATCTCTACTTTAACCTACAGTAATAGTAATTGTTTGATTTAATATCCAAACTTTTGGAGTGCAGAAAAATGCATCACTGTCCCATTACTTACATAGAGCACTAGATATATAATTCAAAAATGGATTCAAGTGGATTGACCTTCAAACAGTATTACAGTAAGTAGACCTAATGCTGCTGCCAATTGTAGTTGTTTTTTGTGTTTTCAACTGATTGATGTTTTCAACTGATTTTAGTTGATCAACTAAAATTCACATACTGTAGAACACTATAATCTGCAATCCTCTACGGCTAAAAACTCCACGCTGTATTTCTCTCCCATTTACCTCATTAATCCATCGGCTACAATGGAAGTTCTTCTGCTCTGCTCTGCTCTGCTCTCCAACCCTAAATGAGACAGACATGGACTGACCCTGGCCTGGTATTTGGACAGGCATTCGACTCCGGAACCTGGTAGAGGGGTGACACGGTGGTCATCGCAGGGGCTTTATCAGTGTGGCCATACATCAAACCTTTATTAGGAGGAAGTCATTATGTCGCTGCAGTGACCCAGCCTTGACCCCCCTCTCCCTGGGGTAGATTAAACCACAGCCCCAAAGGTCAGGGCAAGGGCGGGGTCTCAGAGTCTTAGCCAATCAGAGAGGGGTAGCCCAATGAGCACTTTGGGGCGGGAATCAAGGGTTTCTGTGTGTTGGGGAGGTGGAGGGGAAGGGGTTGGAGTTGATAGGGGGAGAGGGTGGTCTTTTTACTCTGAGAGGGGACAGGTAGTTGTGTGTGGTGTGTTGTGTAAACACACACATACATACACGTTGACCCCCCCCCCCCCCCCCCCACACACACACTACACACTACACACTACGGCACACTACACTGCACACTGAGCACACGCACACACACAGCATACGCGCCATTGCTTGATAACTCAACGATAAGTGTGTGCCAATATGTGCAGATAGAATGGAAGGTTCTGAATGCAGAGTCTAGCGTAACCCTAACCCTAACCCTAACCCTAACCCTAACCCTAACCCTCCTCTCTCTGACCTCCATCTCCCCTCTTCACCTCGCTCCTCAACTTCCTGTGACCCTATCCCAGTTCTGGAGGCGGGGTGGGGTCAAAGTTCATCCATTAGGAATCCACCGCTCGCACGTGCGCGTGTGCATGCGAGCGCACACACACATATACACACACACACACATACACACACACACACATGCCTGATAACTCATTCATCCCCCACCCCTGCAAGGCACTGTGGGCTGGGGGTCCGATAGGGTGGGAGGTAGGGCTGTGGGGTGGGGTGGGGAGGCAGGGGGCTGGGGGCTGGGGGCTGGGGGCTGGGGGCAACAGCCACCATCAGTCTTCAACCCCAAAACTCATCACCCAGGGGGAATTGAGACCTCTCAATGGCCCCCAACTACCCCCACCCTGCAATCCAAGGTGAGACCCCTTCACAGAAAACTCCAGATTAAAGTCAGGACATCACGCTGTAATGATCAACCTATACTCAAACCAATAGTTGATTGAGTTTCAGCTCTGAATGGAATGAAATAGAAATAGAGTGAAATAGAATGGAATGAAATAGAAATAGAGTGAAATGAAATAGAAATAGAGTGAAATAGAATGGAATGGGCTCCAACCTTGTTGCTGTGTCATGCCAGGCCACACTAGGACATTTGTTTCCCGTAACATGCATCAGTGCATTCCTCTAGACTGAAGGTTTACCTCATTCTCACCCAATAAACATCGACTCCACACACACACACACACACACACACACACACACACACACACACACACACACACACACACACACACACACACACACACACACACACACACACACACACTTCCACAGGGCTGGAGCAATGTGATTTAAGGACAACACACCCACGCACAAACACATGTATATGCATGCACACACACACACACACACACACACACACCTCTTGGTGGTAACGAGGTTGGTAACAATTTTAAGGTAAAGGGCTGGAACAATGTGATTGAAGGACAATACACCCACGCACTAACACACTAACCAACGTACATGCACGCACGCACGCACACACGCACGCACACACACCCACGCTCCTCAGCACTGGTACAGCACAGTCTGTTCAGGTCTTCTGCTGTGTAGTGTCTTTCCTTTCTTTCGTAAAGTGTGTGTGTGTGTGTGTGTGTGTGTGTGTGTGTGTGTGTGTAGAGTGTGTGTTTTGTTTCTGACTATACATGACAGTTTGATGAGGCATTAGTCCCATCCAATTTATGGCTTTGTTCTCCTCCTGTTCCCTCTCTCCAGACGCTGTGTCTGTTGTGGTAAAGGGGAGACTTGCTCGGGCTTTGACTGGGACATGTTCTGTTCTCACGCATGCACGCACACACAAACACACACACACACACACACAGACACACACACACACACACATACACACACACACAGACACACACATAGACACACACACACACCCCTGGACTTTTTCCACATTTTGTTGTGTTGCAACCTGACTTTAAAATAGATTCTATTTAATTTTGTCACGGATCTACACAAAATCCCCCATGATGTCAACGTGAAAATATTGTTTTTGTTTTTTTTACTAATTAATTAAAAATGAAAAGCTGAAATGTGTTGAGTCAATAGGCATTCTATGCTATGACACTCTTAAAATGTGCTTAAATGCAAACATTTCTTCAAACAAGTCACTCAATAAGTTGAATTGAGTCCATGTAAATGCAAGGATTAGTTAATGTGATTCCGGAATTAATATCTTTGTTTTTATAGTCTCTGAATTGCATAGGAATCACATTTCTAGAAAGTTTCATAATTTTCTCTTGATCCTAACAAACTCCCCAGACCCTGCCAGATAACATGATGCAGCTACCACTATTCTTCACATGACTCAATTCAACCTATTGAGTGACTTGTTGAAGACATTTTTGCGTTAGAGATAATTTTAGGAGTGTCATAGCAAATAGGATGAACATGCAAGGAGGCTTGGCTACAAATGTACAGGTTTATATGCTTCAGTCCAGTCTAGTACTGCCTCACACACCTGGCCTGTGTCTGTGTCTGTGTGTGTGTGTGTGTGTGTGTGTGTGTGTGCGTGTGTCTTCACCAATTTGGCCATGTTATTTGCAATAGTGTTAGTGGCTTGTTTACGAAAAGGTAGGGGACAAAATAGTGAGTTAGACATAACTGTGAACAGCCACAATGGAGAGCTTGATTGGTGGAGACAAATCTAGTATAATGGTAGTACAGATATGAACAGTGCCGAGAGGCAATTGGTGGAGATAATTCAAGAGGGCGGGAGACATGGGTAAATATGATTGGTGGAGAGAGTGGCTCTTCATTTTCTTTCCCTTTTGATGAACTGAGGTAGCGACAGAATAAGAGGTGATAACTCTGATAGCGGCTGAAATGGATGAAGGGAGGGAAGGGGGGGCAAAAGGGAGGGGGGAACCAAAAGCTGTTTCGGAAGGTCGGGGGGTGGGGGATCAGGGTCTCTATGATGACAGAGGGAAGGGAGTAGAAAGAGGGGGGGGGGGGGGTGCCGCTAGGCGAGTGAGGAAGATGAAGGGGCGAACCGAGCATGCCTGGTGACCTCTGACCTGTCAAGAGATCAGAGAAAGGCCATGACAATAAAGAGACGGAGGGAAGACGCCATAGAGGACGCAGAAGTGAGTGGCGTCCGATAACAAAGTGTCCTAAAGCAGAAGTCTGAGAGAGCAAAATGTCTATATGTAAACACACACAAACACACACACACACACACACACACACACACACACAATCATGTTTTTATACACACACACTCACAAACAAATGTTTCTGTACCAACAACTATAGACATAATGTACTTTTCCATCAGTTGTTTTGTCTTCACCTGTGTTCTTCACATTTCTTACCTCATGCGTGTAAAGAAGGAGAGAAGGAGAGAGAAAAAACAACAACTAGGGCTCTCTGGGTGGATGGCAAACGCACAGGGCCGATAAGAAAGGTGCGGGGCAAACATTCACTCAGCTCCCTATCACTGTTTAACTGTGTCCATCTCTCCCAGGAGAACTCCACAAACAAGGGCCACCTCTAATCACCAGACTTATGGACAGAAGGAGAGAGCGAGGGAGGGAGAGTCATTAAAAAAGAATGGATGGTAAAAAGAAGGGAAGGTTTACTTCAAATAATGGAAGGTGGAGTCATTTGAGATGACCTGGCTGTTAATAGGTAACAGTTTATGGACACACACGCACAAATATATATGGACACACACAAATGCACGCAAGGCAAACACACACACACACACACACACACACACACACACACACACACACACACACACACACACACACACACAAGCACTAACAACGTCTTACACCGTCGTCCAGGAAGAGTGGAGTAAACACTCCAGAGCGGGGTGTAATTTTCCTAATTAGATTGGCTAAACGACCCTCCACTCATTAAGCCTTATCAGACAGATTACCTACCGAGAGCCCAGTCTATCAAGGGACTCCTGAACTCTTCCTAGGACCAATCATGTACTGTATGGTGCTGCCCAAAGCATACACCGGTCCTGACACTTACTCCACGATGGTAGGCCTAGGTGTGAGAACTGAACTACGCAGCGACCCAGAACCTCTACTGGGTAAAAAAATAAATAATACACACTCTTACACTTTCTAAACTCTCAAATCTTCTCAAAAACGTCCAACTGTTATTACATTGTGTGTACCGGCCTGTTGACCTCACTTGGAGGTCAAAGTGTTTCACGCCAGAGGCGATTGGGACAAACTCCTGGGAGCCTTATTGGCTGCCTTTGAGGGTGGTGCAACCCATGGGTAGATGAAAAGAGAGGTCCTCTCCATAAAACACACACACACACACACACACACACACACACACACACACACACACACACACACACACGCACCCACCCACACCCACACTCACACTCACACCCACACTCACACCCACACCCACACTCACACCCACACTCACACCCTACAGATAGGGTTAATGTATAGTAGTGGGTGCTTTACCATGGTGACCAAGCGAGGGAGAGACTGTGGGGTCAGGGTCATGCTCAGATACAGCTCCTCAAACACTACTTTATTACACTGTGACGTCTGAAACGCAGACTCACCCATAGACTCATGTAAACACTACAAACCTATATGTGGTCACTTTCCAAGGAGTAATGCTAAAACATGTGCACAGGAAATTGAACCCGTTTTAATCTAGCCTGGTTCAGCGAGAGTGGATCTTTTAGTAGTATTTCATAAATACACTTCCCCTAACCAACTTAACCATGTAGTCTCAAACACAAACATATATACTGTGCAAGACTTAACCTAACAGGTGTAACTGGGACTCGTAAATGTATTCTGTATCAGATCACAAGTTATATGAACTGAAAACACAGCTTGGCGGGAAATGATCGAATGACTAGTACCTAACACATTTCAAAATATCCTCCCTAGTAGCAAGCTGATGATTGGGTGGAAAATAGAGAACAAGTTTACTACACAGTCAGGGCACACAGTGCCCGCTTTGAACGAAAGTACCAGCTCTGGAGCAGAGCCGAAAATATCTGGCTTGGCTCTGTAGTGTAGAACCCCCATTACATTGCTGTGGGGCTGGTATGGCATCCCTCAAATGCCATTAGCTGTTGTTGTTTAGTACGGGGGGCTGGTTGTTGTTGTAGCGACTAGCTTGCACTGAAGACAGCAGGCTAACTAGCTAAGTAGGTAGCTAGGCTTGCTGTATGTAACAGTGTTGGCTGGTTAGTTAGTAATTTGGAAATTAATAATAATCAAATGTTTATTATACTTCCTTAAATGTCCTGTGTTGTGTACTTATTCTTTTACCATTGACGTGTTGGATTCAGGTAATTTTGAGTCATTGGTGGGTACTGCTGGAATGTCTACATTGTCTGGCCAGCTTTTGAGGAGTAACAGGAGATTTCTAAACGTTTTTATGAAGTAAAAAGATATTGATATTGATACTGCAAAATTAGGAAATGGTATTAGTGAGTGTATGTACTAACATTTATAAATGCACTCATTAACAATTACTACATTTCCAATTCATGATACATTATTAACAAATGCCTTATAAATGATCTCATAAGACAGAATAACACCTTTATAAATCATTAATCAATCATTTAAAATCGTGTTCATAAATGCATAAATCACAATCACTAATGTATGGATGATTCATAAATGGTGAGTAAATTATTTAAAAACAGTTAGGTCATAGGTCAATTACAGATAGGTCATAGAAATCTAGTGCTATTTGCATGTTAAATTGCATTTAACATCTTGTTAGCAACAATGTATGCATAAATCACTGATAGCTGCTTTCAAATATTTGTCTCTCAGCATGTACTGGAGAAATGCAACTGAATGTGGTTAAATCTGCTATGTGTTTTTAGATTACATAATGAAATCAGAATATACCTGGGGGAATAGGTGTGTTTACGTTGAGAACTCAGTGACATTGATTGATTCGCATTAGCACCGCAGACAGACCTTGCAGGCTTGAGGTGTACAGCCCTGTTCTTCCCTGGAATAAGCTTCTGCCGCCATCTTCTGGTGGAAATAAACTTTACATCGGGGTTGACAGTGGGCCTACAAGCCTTCTACTAAAATATATGTTTGGTGTTATGTTAGTACTACTACTTGTCTGTGTATACATGCAAAGAGAACAAGAGGTGAGATAATACACTTTATTACTACAATGTGAAACATGTTTTAGAACTTTGACCTCTCATTGCCAGACATCCAGATCTTATAGCAAGTGTGAAGTGCTGGGCCATGCAATCTTCCTATTGGTGGTGGCTGATATTCGTCTACACCAGTGATTCCCAAACCTTTTCAGTCAGGCCCCCCATAATTCAGGCCCCCCCGCTACACGACACAGTCCCCATCTTTCTTGGTCAAATGAATTGTATTTGTTGCATAGTTGTACAAACCGGCATTTTCTCTCTATAAATGTGGAGAGAAAATTAACATAACAAGTAACATAACAAATAACACCATATTCCTATTTTACACCTCCCTATCCTTCTTGTTGAAATCATGGATTGAAAAAAAGCCATTTTCCTATGTTACACATTCATATTCTCCTTGTGGAAATCATGAATTGAAAAAAGCCTACACAGAACTTATTGATCTTCCATGCACCATATTACTATTCTACACATTCAGTGGCTTAGGTGTTTTCCCCTGGAAATATCCAGTTTCCTTGTAGTGTATCCTGTCTGTCAGCTGTTCCAGGTGCCCTGCAACTGGAGATTCAACTCTTTAAGCTTGTCGAACATGTCACTCAGATAGGCCAGTTTCATGAGGAACTCTTCGTCTATAAACTTGCTTGCAAGTTCGTTCCCTTCCTCCTCCAGGAACATTCTGATCTCATCCCTCAGCGCAAACACCCTGGACAGCACCTCGGGACTCGTTGTGAAACAGTACAGCAGTGTACTCTGCGCCCATCTCCGCACACAATGCGGAAAAAAGGCGAGCTTTCATCGATCCTTCTTTTGATGTAGTTGGCCACATTGATGATATCTGTCAAAACATCTTTCAACTCAGGACACTGTGAGCTGTTTGGATGCGAGCTCTCGCATGGCCTGAGCCCCCCGTCCGTGCAAATCCCCACACAATCCTCCTATTTTCAACCCGCTTCTCTCATGTAGCTGTCAATGATTTTGAACAGTTCATCGGCTGTTGTCCGCGTTGGAACATAGTTTAAAAACCCCCAGCAAATCCTCTGAAATAATTTGCATCAATGTATCTCACGTAGGCTATTAAAAGGTAGTCCTTGTTGCTGTCAGTGGCCTCATCCACATAAAGAGCGAAGCGTTTATCCTTGATCTTATCGATAAGCTTTCATATCCTCGGATACATCGGTGATGCGTCTCGCTATTGTGTTGTTGGACAGGGGGACAGATCTCAGCTTTTGGGCACTTGCCTCGTCTATCATGGTAGAGACCATATCTATAGCAGCAGGGAGTAGTAATTCCTCTGCTATAGTGTGTGGCTTCTTGCATTGGGCAACTCTGTAGGCCACTTTGTAGGAGGCTAGCTGGGCATTGCTAAGTACAGATGCCGTTTTAAGAAAGCGACTCTGCTGACCTCGGTATTCATTGAGTTTTCTCTTGGAGAAGTCAAGGGGCGTGTCAGCATCCTTTGGGTGTGTTGTCTCAAGGTGACGGCCTCAGTTTACAGGGCTTCATGCTGTCAGCCGCAAGAGTTTTGAGACACAGTTCACACACGGGTCGCTCCTACGCACAGACCTCAGTAGAAGTGAACCCGAAGGAGAGATATGCCTCGTCATATTTTCTGATCTTCGACTTTGTGGCTTTACCTGGAACACTTGGGGGGGCGTCTGCCTTTCATTTAGAGTCTAATTATGTGAACGCTATTGCAGATAATCATAATGACATGAATGAAAGGGGTGCCTTCACTAGGATAACAATGTTTTCCCTTCTGTTTCACAATAAGTGTGGTCATGTTACAATTAGAATAGGGATAGGCTTACGTTCTAGTATCATATACAAATAAATGAGGCCTATGTGTGTAAACCAACAAACATATACCTGCGTTAGTGTTTCAGAATCAGAATTCTTTTATTTGACCAAGTATATTTGCACATACAGGAAAATTGACTTGGTGAGGTTGGTGCATGGACATAAAAAACAATAGCAAGTATTGACAGCAAATTTACAAAATAGCAAAATATTAACAAAATAAACAAATTTACAAATTTACAAAAAAGAACAGCAAACAGCTTTTTGTCTTAAGTAGGTGGGCAGAAGCCCCCAAATGGGCTTCCATGATGTACTTTAGGTGGGGCACAACAGACCTGTTCAATGAAGCACTAACCTGCATATTCTTCTGTATGCAGTCTGTCCTCTATGGGTGTGTACCATCACTCTGAAGAGGATGAATTAGGCTGTTCGAGAGAAGCTTTGAATCCTAAGCATCCTGCCCAGTGGTGAGTACATGTTGTTTGAAGTACAGTAGACCAACATACAGTAACATTAACGCAACATTAAAGCTGCATGCTGGAAAACCTTGTTTGTGCATAGGTGATGTTATGGGTGGTGATGCTCATTTTGAATTTCCTGTATTTTGCAGCTTTTGACAAGCCATAAATTCTCATTTCAAACATAGTTTTTGGTCATTAATTAGGACTCATACTGTTAAATTGCTTTTTTGGTTTTAAATATTCAACCATTCAGTCCCAATTATGTTTGAGGGGGATATGACATGTTTCCATTCAATTTAGTAACTCAACCTCTAAACAAGGCCAACCTCCAAGCAAGTAAGCCCATAGGATGTTCACATTAATATGTGACTACCTGCCATACCTTGTGTTTGTGTTATGTTGCAGTTGTGTTATGTTACAGTTGGCAACTAAATGCACAAAACTGAAGGTTAGCACTGTTAATACATAATCCAATCTCAAAATGAGCATTGAATCCAAAAAATAAGCAAACTGTAAGTGCTATTGTTAACCAAAACTTACATTTTAGACAGAAATGCTGGGTTAAATGCAAATTACTTTACATATACTTAAGTGTATTAATATTATATTGTAATGGTATTGTTCAAAGCTGTTGTTGAAATGGTTTACCCATGGCCTGAGATGACCAAGATATCTACTTGCCAAAACGGAGTCTCTAATCAATCCCATTAAGGTGTGAATCCTTAACAACATGTCCAGTGCTGAGTGTAAACTATGTTGTTTGAAGTACAGTAGCCCAACAAAGCTACTGTAGTAACAGTCATATTTTGGCACTCAATTGAATTTCCGGTCTTTTTCGGCTATCGACAACTCAAAATATCTAACTTAAAAACATATGTTTTTGTATTGAATATAAATATATATCTATCAGCAATGTATAGTGAACAGAGGAGCAACTGTGTATGAAATGTACATGTTACATTGAAGAGGCAACTGTGAGAAAGGCCAAGATGGACATCGTAAGGACAAATATCAGAAAGACTGAAAAGAACTGGACAGGGTGTTCTCTTTCATTTTGAATATATTTGTACATTATTTCAATGCAATTCAAAATAATACAGGCAACTGAGTCCCTCTCAGTTCTCACTCTTTCTCTCAGGTGAGGTTCTGGAGACAGTTCTTCTTCTGGTAGATAAACCACGGCGTGAAGGAGGGTGTGAGGTGGGTGGGGTAGGTGCAATGGGCGGAAATGCGTTGAGGGTGTCCCGAAGGGAGGTCATCCAGGCCAGCATGTTCTCATCGACTCCTTCCTCATCTGAGCCAGCCTGACTCAGGGCCTTCTCTGGAGTAGAGGATTCTCCATCAGACGAGGACGTACTGGTTGATTGCACGGCCTCAGTGGGGAAGAAAAGGGGGTTTCTGTAGACCGTGTGAATTTTCATCTTCTTTGGAGGGACACCCGGGTTATCTATCAGGTGATGCGTTGGTCGCCATGGCAACCCCAGCTTCTCCTGTCTGCCTGGGGTGAGGAGCCGGTTAACATCCAGGACCGACATGGTGGACGACAGTTGGAGCGGCACTGGGGATGTGGATTTCCCGTCCTCTTCATCTGTGTCAGATATCCTCTGACTCTCTGCTTCAGTCACATTGGGTGATGGGGAGATGGAGCGTAGCTGCTCTTCCATGGACACAGACCCCTTCGAATATGAAATCTGTTCAGTAACTTTTCCCTTTAAAGGAAAATTAGGGAGTGCAGAGAAGAGGCCTCTGCTGCATGCAAAATGATCATTGCCTGCGGATTTCGTCAAATCATTGAGGGGTGACATCGAAACATATTTGTCTTTAAGGGAAGTCACACAATTGACTGGGGAGGGTGGTTTTAAAGAACCTTGACTAACCACAGAGTTAGACATCTCTCCATCTGTTGGGGGCACAGAGACTTCATGTGAGACCAATGTGCCGGGCTCCTGAAGCAGTACGAGGTCCTGATCCAGTATGTTATTAAACACACTTTCCATGAGGCCTGTGGCAATGTAGTCCATGTTTTTTGATGACATCCAGGTCCCTGGATGTCCATCGTCTAGCTCGGACTGGAGCCCGGCCTCCTCCATCTCAGCATGTGCCACCTCTAAAGCCGACATCGTAGGAGATTGGCTGTCAAATGGCTCTGGATTTACCGCTTCAACATCAAAAAATGTGTTTAGTCCAATGTTGCCCTGCATTACATGGTCCTTCACATCCTCCAGCATATTGGTAACCACATCCAGGGCAGTTTTGCTTGCCTTTGCGGTGGCCACTTGAAATGCTTTAGGGCAGACCTGTTGAACCTTTACGATGACTTGCTGCTTGACCTCCTCCAAAATACCGGCGATCAACGTCGTCACATAGCTGTTGAGCTTTTCTTCATTCATGGATGATGGATCATCCGATTGACCGCTGGGCTTTTTATCTTTATTCCCCCCGAGAATCCTGCAGACGGGCTCGTCGCTGGGTTTAAATGGATTGACAACCCGAGAAACACACTTCAGCATGTCAGAAGCAATTCTGGCACTGCAAGCCCGTTGTGCTGCTGGTTTCGACCCTCGTGCCGAAGTCTTGAGTTTCACCTCACACTTGATTGACTCAGCTAGCCGCCTCCTGACGCCCTTTGTCCCTAGATGGTCTAGGACAGCATGCCTGACAACTGATTTTAGCTGCGTCTGACACGTTGCTTTGGTGAGGGCGCCTGATTTCAGAGTCTTCGGCAGTATTGGGTAACTGGGGAGCCTCACGACAGGTCCTTTAGAACTCTTCCTCTCTGATTGTCTTATTTTCTTGCCTTGAATAATTTTAGACTGTAAGTAGAAGTATAATTATTATTTTCTTTTCATGTTCCCCAATCCTATTTACTCATTTCAAAGCTACATCTATTCTACCCCTTAAAACAAAAAAGGTACTAGGTAACAGCTTATTAATACAATGTTGTTACTATTGTAATTATCAAGTTGTTACACAGGTAAAGAGGCAATGTAATGCAAAGTGTGACCTTGAAAGTGTATAATGAGTAACATCAATATACTAACCCTGACCCCAAAAATACCAACAATGTTATTATCTGTACCTGCTCTGTCTTGTTCGCCTTCTCCACCTTCACTCTGGCGTTGCTGGGCAGAGGTGCAAGGCGTTCCAGGGTTCGTCTCCTTTGGAGCAGGCAATGCTCATCCATAGGAGTCATCCCTACAAATACAGAAAATGTCAAATGACATCTATTCACAATCTATTATTAATTGGCAATGAACATGGCAATACTGTGGCCACCATACATTACAGAATTACAGAAATGCCCCTCAAAAACAATAGGCAGTGAATATATATGTATTAGTTACAATACTTTGTCAGTGAAATTTACTTACCTGCCAGTGAAACAATCTTTTTCACAGTATAGATAATTGATGTGATTTTGTTTTACATGTTGATTTTAAATGGTCTTTTAAACTTTCAACCCCAAATCCCATGACTTAATGTGGAATCTTACCAAGTTGTGGTGTTTCATATAGTTGTTCCAGGAGCCTTTTGCCATTGCTACTGGCTTCTGTCATTATTTTATAGTCATGTATGTTATTCACCATCTCTTGCATTTTTCTCTGCTGAATGGCTTGTTTTAGTTCGTACATACTTTTTTTCTGTGAGGAGGAACATTATTTGGATATGTCCAAGGTAAAAACAAGGTTATTGAATTGGAACTTGTCAACTTAGCTGCCACATAAGCTATCATCCTTCTTGTGACATTGAAGGGCAAAAATACTAAACGTTTATTGTACATTTCTAGGGTAAAAACATTGACATTTGTACACAGCTTCCATGGCTTAAAACAGATGTGTTGGTTCTATCATCCCATACATCTCTGAATTATTGAAGCTGGATGTGCTGTTAGTTTTTAATACGTTTTTGGGAGCTTTGTAAAATATAAAAGTGTAACATTTTACCTTGCTGTCCTGCTGGTCTTTCACCTCCTTCAGGTACCTTGCCTTGTTGACCTCTTGCTGTACATCCTTTTCAATGAGTTTGAGCCGAGATCGCTCCTCATACTGCATTGGATAGGAACAGGAGTTTAATACTACTCTTAGAGTACATGGTCATTTCAAAGCAATTGCATAAGATCAAGGAACTGTCATTTTCATGTCATTATCAAATCTCAAATCTCTAACAGTGTTTGCTCTCCTTAACATCCCTACCAGCTGTTTACAGAGAACGTCCTCTGTCTGTGTGACACATGATGCAGTTTGCAGGCCATCTTTCTGTCCCCTGTCCCTATCACTGAATTCAACAAATCATTTACTGGACATTTCCAACACAGAACAAAATACATTGATATGTGGCTATACAGATTCAGTACAAGTTTTGATCATTCATCACAATGGGGATGTGGTCACAAATGTACATCCTGCCCACCTGGAATCACTGGTCGACTGAAGTTGCTTCAGTTTCTTAGCTCCCTCCTCCAACAGAAACTCTCTCATGTCAGCCAGAGTAACATTCTCAGCAATCTGGCCTTCCCCTTGCAGCTTCACTAGATTCATCATGTGTTCCTTCTGAAATATGATCAAATAAAAACTGTATTTGCATATTTTAGATACTGTATGTACCAACATGAGGAAAGGGCATGTTACAGAGATTATTTGAGCGATTATTTCAAATGTCTATAATCAAGTTACTTCATGTGTGATCTCAACTAAATGTTTATTTTAGAACACTGAACATTACCATCTGTATTCTGAAGGATTTGTCAAGGTCAGTTTGAACAGTATCCAGGTACTGTTTGAAGGTGTTGTACTCCTTCAACGAGCATACAACCTTGGGAAGATACCACATTATGTGAGAAATAAATATGGTCTAAATATGGATTAAAGTGTATCCTGAAACATCAATCATTTCTGACATCATTAATTAAGTTCAGTTTCACCTTACAATGGTAAGGAGTAATACGCATCACATGAAACTTACTTTGTCATCTTCCGTGATAAAGTTTTGCTTCTTCAACTTGTCATGCATGTCCTTCTTATGGTAGTAATCATTGAGGTTTGGGTCATGCAAGCTGTTGTAACTGGGCCTCATAATTTGACAGTTGGGGTCACTGAGGTTGAAATTGGTTGTTGACTGGAACAACTGGAGGAATGACATTAGTAGTTTACTTTTACTGCACCACAGTCTGGCCCTTGGTAAGTAAGAGGGTCACTTTTAAAATGCAATCTTTCTTTATTATTCTCTAACTGCTCTGATAGGCCTAGATGAGGGGAAAGCTGGTAAAACATGATGGAGTTTGGCCCTTGGATTTTGCTCCATGTCTTTTTAAAGAAGGATTGTGAAGCTAATCTGAATCTGATAAAGCATGTACTATAATTTCCTCTTTCGCAGATGGTCTAATTGCATTTTACCAAGTAATAAAACACTAGACTGAGTCTCAATCCACAGAGACCTGCTGACTGGATCAGATAGCTGTAAAACAAGATGTTAGTAACTAAAACATGTCCTACGACAGAATAGGTGGAATCTACTAGCCATCTTGTTTATGACTCCCCAGTCATTTCAGATGTACTCATGTCTTGAGAGTAGTGGCTATGTTACTGGACAGGGCCTTGCTTATACCTATCCAGTCCTTTCAAATATACACAACTGTCTTGGGGAGTAGGGACTAGGGGCTGTTTCTGTACAGAGCCTACATGTCTACCTTTACTTTCATTGGCAATATTCTGATCTGAAATGAGGTGTAGTGTGTCACAGGGCCTACCGTTTCACCCAGGCGTAACCTGGTCAACGTGAGGCCAACCCCAGGTAAAACAGGAAGTTTGGTCATTGCAGCCAATCTGCTCCGAGTATTCTCAGGAGTCTTTCTCAAAATCTGAGGAGGCCTTCCCACTGGTGGATGAGGATGCTTGGCTGATTTAGGGGGTATCCCCATTGTCTCAGGAGCCAAGGAGGCGTTCTTCTGAAAAAGAAGCAACTCAGCTATATGCATACATACTGTAAAAACTGCATTTTGTGCACATATGGGCATTTGGTAAATTTTTAGGTGAATTCAACAGTTGTATTGCAGTGCCATGTTAAGTAAGCCTGATTTCACACCCTTCTTATTTGAGAGTTACAGTAAAGTTGAGAGTTACAGTAAGCAGAGTACACCATAACCACAATTGTCAAGAGTCGAATGACTAAAATAAAATGACATAAAATGCTTTGTTAGTAAATGTAGCCTACCTGTTTTCCTTTCGAAGCTTGTTCCATACCGCAACTTGCAGAAATGAGCTTCACGTCTGTCGATACGATTATATATCAATACAAGCCCATTGTTACGATGACGTCATCACCGTTGACATTTGTCAAATTTGCCAAGTCAATCACTTTTTCTGTCGTGCCAGCGCCAAGCTATCTCCATGACAACCTCTGAATTTCTAATAAAATGTCATACGTTTAACAAGTCACACAAATTAATGAATTCACAGCTTAGAAAACAATAACTCCATTTAATTATAAAGACGGCTGTGGATGAAGATGAGTACACGAAAAAGCAATTTATCAATTTACACAAGAGATAGCGCAGTGGCGAAGCTACTCACGACCGGCCGGGTGAAAATGTCTTTGATGGGCCCCACATGTTCGAATAATGACAGCTATTGAACTACTGTTAATAACTGGCGAAACGTCCTTTGCATTATACCATGAGATAGGCTATATCAACAATCCCCTCCCATCCGCTACGAAAAGATGCCTACTACTCACTCATTTGATGTGCCTTGTGTTCAGCAAAATCATCTACTTTCAAGTCCAAATCCCTGTCTCTGAGGTTCTCAGTCGTTGCTATTAGTGTGGTACAAGCAGCTACACTTTAAAACAACATGAGCTGTTCTCTTTTAGTCTGTTATGTCTGAATTTGAATGGCATCATCTCTTCGTATTTTTTTTTCCATAGTTAGCTTTCCAGACTGGACTCGAGTAAAAGTCTATGCCCTGACCTCGATGTTTTCATCGATCACTTAAAGAAAGAAACGATAGGATCGATTGGTCAGAGGGTCACTTCACTATTTATATTGTCCAAACTTCGAGCCTGACTGCCTGGATTTATCGCTAACACTCATGCAATATGTGTTCCATCATATTATGTAAATCCGTAATATTATGTCTATCTCACGGTCCTATTGTTGCATGTTGCTCACCTACAGTATTGTCACTGAACTTTTGTTTTATATCCAAACATGTCAGCCACTGTCTTATTTATGAATATGCCTAGTTCTTAAATGTTTTTGCTTTTCTAATAGGATTATTAATTGTCTCGCAGGATAGTGATGGGATCACATTTTTGTAATTTAGCAGCAGATCACCTTCCGGTGTAAATACCATGGACCGAGTGCAATCTTCCCCACCATACTGTACTGAAAACAAACTCCACTAACTTAGGTTGTGTGGCAATAAAAAGGAACTTGTATTGTATCATGCAAAAATATAAATCACTATCTTGAAGAACACATACTCTAAGAGTATGAATTAGGCTGTTTGGGAGAAGCTTTGAATCCTTAGCAACATCCCAGTGCTGAGTAGGCCTACATGTTTTTTGAAGTACAACATACAGCACTATAACAGGTATCAAAGCTGTGTGCTAGAAAACCTTGTTAGTGCATAGTTATGGGTGGTGGTGCTCATTTTTGAATGTCCTGTCTTTTGCGGCTTTTGACAAGCCATAACTTCTCACTTAAAACATAGTTTTTGGTCATTAATTGCTATATGTACTGGGATACAGTGGAGTGAGTGAAAGTACGATGAAATGGTCGCAAGCGCTCCTCGTAGATCTTTACCGTTGTCGTTGGTACGATGTTATCAGCTAATGTGGAGATGAAGTCAGCGAGTTTACAGAGACCGTCTTGGACTTCATCTCCACATTAGCTGATAACATCGTCCCAACGACAACGGTAAAGATCTACCCCAACCAGAAACCCTGGGTCGACAGCTCCATCCGTGCCGCTCTGAGGGCTCGCACCGCCGCTTACAACTCCGGGCTGGCATCCGGCAGCATGGAGGAGTATAAAGCGGAGTCCTACAAACTGCGGAGGGCGGTGAAAGCCGCCAAGAGGAGATACGCAGACAGAATGCAGGCGCAGATGGAGAGCAACGACACCAGGGGACTATGGCGAGGACTACGATCTATTACGGATTACCGGCACACACCCTCCTCAACCGGAAGTGCAGATGCCTCCCTAGCCGAAGACCTGAACTCTTTTTATGCACGGTTTGAGGCTGGCAACACCACCGCTAGCGCGCCGGCTAACAACAACAACGTCAGAGTGCTGGCTAGCGCGGCTGATGAGAGTTCACACGCTGGGGCAGAGCAAGCACTCTCCGTGACGGAACACGACGTGAGGAGGGCTCTGCTGAAGGTGAATACAAGGAAAGCTGCTAGCCCAGATGGCATACCTGGGAGAGTACTTAAGACCTGTGCTAACCAGCTAGCTCCTGTGTTCACCACTATATTCAACCTCTCACTGGCTAATTCAGTAGTTCCCACCTGTTTTAAAAGATCGTCTATCGTCCCTGTGCCCAAGATCACCTCCCCAGCCTGCTTGAATGACTACAGACCCGTGGCTCTAACCTCAGTGGTCATGAAGTGCTTCGAGAGGCTGATTAAGGATTACATCTGCTCCTCCCTCCCTCCGACCCTGGACCCACTGCAGTTCGCATATAGACCAAACAGATCTACAGACGATGCAGTTTCCCAGGTCCTCCACACCACTCTCTCTCACCTTGACAGGCAGAAGGGGGGCTATGTGAGAATGCTGTTTATAGACTATAGCTCAGCGTTCAATACCATAGTCCCCACCAGACTGGCTGATAAGATGATTGGTCTAGGACTGAACATTCCCCTGTGTGCCTGGATCCTGGACTTTCTGACGGCCAGGCCACAGGTGGTCAGGGTGGGTAGACACACCTCCAGCTCACTCACACTGAGCACAGGGTCCCCCCAGGGCTGTGTCCTTAGTCCCCTCCTCTACTCCCTGTACACCCACGACTGTGTGGCTAAGTCCAGCAAAAACTCCATCATCAAGTTTGCGGACGACACAGTCGTGGTGGGGCTGATCTCAGATAACAATGAGAAAGGCTACCTGGACGAGGTGGCGGACCTGTCACTCTGGTGTCAGGAGAACAGTCTCATCCTGAACGTCTCCAAGACAAAAGAGCTGATTGTGGACTTCGGGAGAGCACAAAAACTAAGGGCCTACACACCGCTGGACATCGGAGGGACTGCTGTGGACAGGGTGAGCAGTTTTAAATACCTGGGAGTCCACATCTCAGAAGACCTGACCTGGACTACCCACATCAGTTCTCTGGTGGGAAAGGCAAGGCAGCGCCTGTTCCATCTCAGGCAACTGAGGAAATTCAGAGTCTCCCGGAGGATCCTTCAGTCCTTCTACTCTGGAGCTGTGGAGAGCATCCTGGCTGGCAACATCACCGTCTGGTACGGTAACAGCACGGCCCAGGACAGGAGAGCTCTGCAAAGGGTGGTACACCTGGCAGAAAAAACCATGGGAGCTCCAACCCCCCCCTCTCCATGCCCTGTACACCAGGAGGTGTAGGACCAGAGCCTACAGGATTATGACGGACCCTCACCACCCGAAACATGGACTGTTCCAGCCGCTGCGGTCAGGAAAACGCCTCCGCTGTCATGCAGCAAGAACAGAGAGGCTAAGGCTGAGTTTCTTCCCCCACGCCATCAGAATCGTCAACGATGACCCCACCAGTGCCCCCCTCAAGTCACTCACACATGCACTGTCATCTTAACACATATGCACACACATAATCCATCTGCTATTTATATTGCTTACTTATATGCTTACTGGTTATACTGTTCATATTGTTTATACTGTTTATACTGTCCATACTGTATATTTTTTAGTACTTCTATTTTATTTTATTTTATTCTATTTTAAAACGTATTGTTGCACTACTCTGTGGCACTGTCACTTTTGCATTTCACTGTATACTTGTATGCACGTGACAAATAAAGAATCTTGAATCTTGAATCTCTTGAATCTTCTAAACATACATGCATTCTAAAGTATTCGGACCCCTTAACTTTTTCCATGTTTTGTTATGTTGCAGCCGTATTCTAAAATGGATTAAATTAATTTTTTCCCTCATCAATCTACACACAATACCCCATAATGACGAAGTGAAAACAGGTTTTTAGAAATGTTTGCTAATTTATTCAAAAGAAAAAACTATCACATTTACATAAGTATTCAGACCCTTTGCTATGACACTCGAAATTGAACCCCGGTGGATCCTGTTTCCATTGATCATCCTTGAGATGTTTCTATTACTTGATTGGAGTCCACCTGTGGTGAATTCAATTGATAGAACATGATTTGGAACGGCACACACCTGTCTATATAAGGTCCCACAGTTGACAGTGCATGTCAGAGCAAAAACCACCAGGCCACAATATACAGTTTGGGGGTGGAGCCTAAACCATTTTAAGTTGTTGGGTCCACCTTTCACCACAAGGGGGCAGCAAAGCATGTACCATGTACAGCCACGTTGGACAGCTGTACAGAGAAACATCCCTTGTATCTGATGGCTTCACAAGATACACAACAGATCTTGGAATCCATTACCTTCGTTCGAGTGACATTTATTGTGATTGTGTTCTAAGTGGACATAGTGGGAATTATGTAGGAATATTCAACGCCGTAGAGGCGTAAAACGGTCCGAGACTCAGCCGAAGGTGAACGTACTCCCGCCAAGCCTCGGGCCGATTCAGCTGTTTCCGTTTACCATGTGCCTCATGACATACCTATGACATTTCTCTAGTCAGACCAACAGCAAATTCTACATAATAACCGATTAAGACGCGGCTTTCGGGCGCCATCAGATAATGTCCTAGAGCATTGCATCGAGAACGAGTTAAGTTCGTAGTTAATACAGTTACAGTTAATACAGTTATTAAATGTATAACATATCGCATTCACATGCCCTTAGACGATCTATGGTGAAGACCAAAGTGCTAACTTTTTTTGATGAATGCTAGTCTAACTAAGTTGCAGATACAGCAACATTGCTATGTTGTGACGGCTTTTGAACGTGCTGCCCTCCACTCAATAGTAGTAGTTTCAAGACGTGGATGGATGGATGGATGGATGAGAGATTGGCTACGATATTCGCTAGAATCAAACCAATAAACTATATGGTTTAGTAAATGCTTAGCTTTCGCCTGGACTAGCTATAGCTTGCTAGCTACGTTATGTGAACGCTATTGCAGATAATCATAATGACATGAATGAAAGGGGTGCCTTTACTAGGATAACAATGTTTTCCCTTCTGTTTCACAATAAGTGTGGTCATGTTACAATTAGAATAGGCTTACGTTCTAGTATCATATACAAATAAATGAGGCCTATGTGTGTAAACCAACAAACATATACATGCGTTCGTGTTTCAGAATCAGAATTCTTTTATTTGGCCAAGTATATTTGCACATACAGGAAATTGACTTGGTGAGGTTGCTGCATGGACATAAAAAACAATAGCAAGTATTGCCAGAAAATTTACAAAATAGCAAAATATTAACAAAATTTACAAATTTACAGCACACAGCTTTTTGTCTTAAGTAGGTGGGCAGAAGCCCCCAAATGGGCTTCCATGATGGACTCAGGTTTTAGGTGGGGGACAACAGACCTGTTCAATGAAGCACTGACCTGCATATTCTTCTGTATGCAGTCTGTCCTCTATAGGTGTGTACCATCACTCTGAAGAGGATGAATTAGGCTGTTCGAGAGAAGCTTTGAATCCTAAGCAACCTGCCCAGTGGTGAGTACATGTTGTTTGAAGTACAGTAGACCAACATACAGCAACATTAACACAACATTAAAGCTGCGTGCTGGAAAACCTTGTTAGTGCACAGGTGATGTTATGGGTGGTGATGCTCATTTTGAATTTCCTGTATTTTGCAGCTTTTGACAAGCCATAACTTCTCATTTAAAACATAGTTTTTGATCATGAATAAGGACTCATACTGTTAAATTGCTTTTTTGGTTTTAAATATTCAACCATTCAGTCCCAATTATGTTTGAGGGGGATATGACATGTTCCATTCAATTCAGTAACTCAACCTCTAAACAAGGCCAACCTCCAAGCAAGTAAGCCCATAGGATGTTCACGTTAATATGTGACTACCTGCCATACCTTGTGTTTGTGTTATGTTGCAGTTGTGTTATGTTACAGTTGGCAACTAAATGCACAAAACTGAAGGTTAGCACTGTTAATACATAATCCAATCTCAAAATGAGCATTGAATCCAATAAATAAGCAAACTGTAAGTGCTTTTGTTAACCAAAACTTACATTTTAGACAGAAATGCTGGGTTATGTGCAAATTACTTTACATATACTTAAGTGTATTAACATTATATTGTAATGGTATTGTTCAAAGCTGTTGTTGAAATGGTTTACTCAAGGCCTGAGATGACCAAGATATCTACTTGCCAAATGGAGTCTCTAATTAATCCCATTAAGGTGTGAATCCTTAACAACATGTCCAGTGCTGAGTGTAAACTATGTTGTTTGAAGTACAGTAGCCCAACAAAGCTACTGTAGTAACAATCATATTTTGGCACTCAATTGAATTTCCGGTCTTTTTCGGCTATTGACAACTCAAAATATCTAACTTAAAAACATATGTTTTTGTATTGAATATAAATATATATCTATCAGCAATGTATAGTGAACAGAGGAGCAACTGTGTATGAAATGTACATGTTACATTGAAGAGGCAACTGTGAGAAAGGCCAAGATGGACATCGTAAGGACAAATATCAGAAAGACTGAAAAGAACTGGACAGGGTGTTCTCTTTCATTTTGAATATATTTTTACATTATTTCAATGCAATTCAAAATAATACAGGCAACTGAGTCCCTCTCAGTTCTCACTCTTTCTCTGAGGTGAGGTTCTGGAGACAGTTCTTCTTCTGGTAGATAAACCACGGCGTGAAGGAGGGTGTGAGGTGGGTGGGGTAGGTGCAATGGGCGGAAATGCGTTGAGGGTGTCCCGAAGGGAGGTCATCCAGGCCAGCATGTTCTCATCGACTCCTTCCTCATCTGAGCCAGCCTGACTCAGGGCCTTCTCTGGAGTAGAGGATTCTCCATCAGACGAGGACGTACTGGTTGATTGCATGGCCTCAGTGGGGAAGAAAAGGGGGTTTCTGTAGACCGTGTGAATTTTCACCTTCTTTGGAGGGACACCCGGGTTATCTATCAGGTGATGCGTTGGTCGCCATGGCAACCCCAGCTTCTCCTGTCTGCCTGGGGTGAGGAGCCGGTTAACATCCAGGACCGACATGGTGGACGACAGTTGGAGCGGCACTGGGGATGTGGATTTCCCGTCCTCTTCATCTGTGTCAGATATCCTCTGACTCTCTGCTTCAGTCACATTGGGTGATGGGGAGATGGAGCGTAGCTGCTCTTCCATGGACACAGACCCCTTCGAATATGAAATCTGTTCAGTAACTTTTCCCTTTAAAGGAAAATTAGGGAGTGCAGAGAAGAGGCCTCTGCTGCATGCAAAATGATCATTGCCTGCGGATTTCGTCAAATCATTGAGGGAAACATATCTGTCTTTAAGGGAAGTCACACAATTGACTGGGGAGGGTGGTTTTAAAGAACCTTGACTAACCACAGAGTTAGACATCTCTCCATCTGTTGGGGGCACAGAGACTTCATGTGAGACCAATGTGCCGGGCTCCTGAAGCAGTACGAGGTCCTGATCCAGTATGTTATTAAACACACTTTCCATGAGGCCTGTGGCAATGTAGTCCATGTTTTTTGATGACATCCAGGTCCCTGGATGTCCATCGTCTAGCTCGGACTGGAGCCCGGCCTCCTCCATCTCAGCATGTGCCACCTCTAAAGCCGACATCGTAGGAGATTGGCTGTCAAATGGCTCTGGATTTACCGCTTCAACATCAAAAAATGTGTTTAGTCCAATGTTGCCCTGCATTACATGGTCCTTCACATCCTCCAGCATATTGGTAACCACATCCAGGGCAGTTTTGCTTGCCTTTGCGGTGGCCACTTGAAATGCTTTAGGGCAGACCTGTTGAACCTTTACGATGACTTGCTGCTTGACCTCCTCCAAAATACCGGCGATCAACGTCGTCACATAGCTGTTGAGCTTTTCTTCATTCATGGATGATGGATCATCCGATTGACCGCTGGGCTTTTTATCTTTATTCCCCCCGAGAATCCTGCAGACGGGCTCGTCGCTGGGTTTAAATGGATTGACAACCCGAGAAACACACTTCAGCATGTCAGAAGCAATTCTGGCACTGCAAGCCCGTTGTGCTGCTGGTTTCGACCCTCGTGCCGAAGTCTTGAGTTTCACCTCACACTTGATTGACTCAGCTAGCCGCCTCCTGACGCCCTTTGTCCCTAGATGGTCTAGGACAGCATGCCTGACAACTGATTTTAGCTGCGTCTGACACGTTGCTTTGGTGAGGGCGCCTGATTTCAGAGTCTTCGGCAGTATTGGGTAACTGGGGAGCCTCACGACAGGTCCTTTAGAACTCTTCCTCTCTGATTGTCTTATTTTCTTGCCTTGAATAATTTTAGACTGTAAGTAGAAGTATAATTATTATTTTCTTTTCATGTTCCCCAATCCTATTTACTCATTTCAAAGCTACATCTATTCTACCCCTTAAAACAAAAAAGGTACTAGGTAACAGCTTATTAATACAATGTTGTTACTATTGTAATTATCAAGTTGTTACACAGGTAAAGAGGCAATGTAATGCAAAGTGTGACCTTGAAAGTGTATAATGAGTAACATCAATATACTAACCCTGACCCCAAAAATATCAACAATGTTATTTCATCTGTACCTGCTCTGTCTTGTTCGCCTTCTCCACCTTCACTCTGGCGTTGCTGGGCAGAGGTGCAAGGCGTTCCAGGGTTCGTCTCCTTTGGAGCAGGCAATGCTCATCCATAGGAGTCATCCCTACAAATACAGAAAATGTCAAATGACATCTATTCACAATCTATTATTAATTGGCAATGAACATGGCAATACTGTGGCCACCATACATTACAGAATTACAGAAATGCCCCTCAAAAACAATAGGCAGTGAATATATATGTATTAGTTACAATACTTTGTCAGTGAAATTTACTTACCTGCCAGTGAAACAATCTTTTTCACAGTATAGATAATTGATGTGATTTTGTTTTACATGTTGATTTTAAATGGTCTTTTAAACTTTCAACCCCAAATCCCATGACTTAATGTGGAATCTTACCAAGTTGTGGTGTTTCATATAGTTGTTCCAGGAGCCTTTTGCCATTGCTACTGGCTTCTGTCATTATTTTATAGTCATGTATGTTATTCACCATCTCTTGCATTTTTCTCTGCTGAATGGCTTGTTTTAGTTCGTACATACTTTTTTTCTGTGAGGAGAAACATTATTTGGATATGTCCAAGGTAAAAACAAGGTTATTGAATTGGAACTTGTCAACTTAGCTGCCACATAAGCTATCATCCTTCTTGTGACATTGAAGGGCAAAAATACTAAACGTTTATTGTACATTTCTAGGGTAAAAACATTGACATTTGTACACAGCTTCCATGGCTTAAAACAGATGTGTTGGTTCTATCATCCCATACATCTCTGAATTATTGAAGCTGGATGTGCTGTTAGTTTTTAATACGTTTTTGGGAGCTTTGTAAAATATAAAAGTGTAACATTTTACCTTGCTGTCCTGCTGGTCTTTCACCTCCTTCAGGTACCTTGCCTTGTTGACCTCTTGCTGTACATCCTTTTCAATGAGTTTGAGCCGAGATCGCTCCTCATACTGCATTGGATAGGAACAGGAGTTTAATACTACTCTTAGAGTACATGGTCATTTCAAAGCAATTGCATAAGATCAAGGAACTGTCATTTTCATGTCATTATCAAATCTCAAATCTCTAACAGTGTTTGCTCTCCTTAACATCCCTACCAGCTGTTTACAGAGAACGTCCTCTGTCTGTGTGACACATGATGCAGTTTGCAGGCCATCTTTCTGTCCCCTGTCCCTATCACTGAATTCAACAAATCATTTACTGGACATTTCCAACACAGAACAAAATACATTGATATGTGGCTATACAGATTCAGTACAAGTTTTGATCATTCATCACAATGGGGATGTGGTCACAAATGTACATCCTGCCCACCTGGAATCACTGGTCGACTGAAGTTGCTTCAGTTTCTTAGCTCCCTCCTCCAACAGAAACTCTCTCATGTCAGCCAGAGTAACATTCTCAGCAATCTGGCCTTCCCCTTGCAGCTTCACTAGATTCATCATGTGTTCCTTCTGAAATATGATCAAATAAAAACTGTATTTGCATATTTTAGATACTGTATGTACCAACATGAGGAAAGGGCATGTTACAGAGATTATTTGAGCGATTATTTCAAATGTCTATAATCAAGTTACTTCATGTGTGATCTCAACTAAATGTTTATTTTAGAACACTGAACATTACCATCTGTATTCTGAAGGATTTGTCAAGGTCAGTTTGAACAGTATCCAGGTACTGTTTGAAGGTGTTGTACTCCTTCAACGAGCATACAACCTTGGGAAGATACCACATTATGTGAGAAATAAATATGGTCTAAATATGGATTAAAGTGTATCCTGAAACATCAATCATTTCTGACATCATTAATTAAGTTCAGTTTCACCTTACAATGGTAAGGAGTAATACGCATCACATGAAACTTACTTTGTCATCTTCCGTGATAAAGTTTTGCTTCTTCAACTTGTCATGCATGTCCTTCTTATGGTAGTAATCATTGAGGTTTGGGTCATGCAAGCTGTTGTAACTGGGCCTCATAATTTGACAGTTGGGGTCACTGAGGTTGAAATTGGTTGTTGACTGGAACAACTGGAGGAATGACATTAGTAGTTTACTTTTACTGCACCACAGTCTGGCCCTTGGTAAGTAAGAGGGTCACTTTTAAAATGCAATCTTTCTTTATTATTCTCTAACTGCTCTGATAGGCCTAGATGAGGGGAAAGCTGGTAAAACATGATGGAGTTTGGCCCTTGGATTTTGCTCCATGTCTTTTTAAAGAAGGATTGTGAAGCTAATCTGAATCTGATAAAGCATGTACTATAATTTCCTCTTTCGCAGATGGTCTAATTGCATTTTACCAAGTAATAAAACACTAGACTGAGTCTCAATCCACAGAGACCTGCTGACTGGATCAGATAGCTGTAAAACAAGATGTTAGTAACTAAAACATGTCCTACGACAGAATAGGTGGAATCTACTAGCCATCTTGTTTATGACTCCCCAGTCATTTCAGATGTACTCATGTCTTGAGAGTAGTGGCTATGTTACTGGACAGGGCCTTGCTTATACCTATCCAGTCCTTTCAAATATACACAACTGTCTTGGGGAGTAGGGACTAGGGGCTGTTTCTGTACAGAGCCTACATGTCTACCTTTACTTTCATTGGCAATATTCTGATCTGAAATGAGGTGTAGTGTGTCACAGGGCCTACCGTTTCACCCAGGCGTAACCTGGTCAACGTGAGGCCAACCCCAGGTAAAACAGGAAGTTTGGTCATTGCAGCCAATCTGCTCCGAGTATTCTCAGGAGTCTTTCTCAAAATCTGAGGAGGCCTTCCCACTGGTGGATGAGGATGCTTGGCTGATTTAGGGGGTATCCCCATTGTCTCAGGAGCCAAGGAGGCGTTCTTCTGAAAAAGAAGCAACTCAGCTATATGCATACATACTGTAAAAACTGCATTTTGTGCACATATGGGCATTTGGTAAATTTTTAGGTGAATTCAACAGTTGTATTGCAGTGCCATGTTAAGTAAGCCTGATTTCACACCCTTCTTATTTGAGAGTTACAGTAAAGTTGAGAGTTACAGTAAGCAGAGTACACCATAACCACAATTGTCAAGAGTCGAATGACTAAAATAAAATGACATAAAATGCTTTGTTAGTAAATGTAGCCTACCTGTTTTCCTTTCGAAGCTTGTTCCATACCGCAACTTGCAGAAATGAGCTTCACGTCTGTCGATACGATTATATATCAATACAAGCCCATTGTTACGATGACGTCATCACCGTTGACATTTGTCAAATTTGCCAAGTCAATCACTTTTTCTGTCGTGCCAGCGCCAAGCTATCTCCATGACAACCTCTGAATTTCTAATAAAATGTCATACGTTTAACAAGTCACACAAATTAATGAATTCACAGCTTAGAAAACAATAACTCCATTTAATTATAAAGACGGCTGTGGATGAAGATGAGTACACGAAAAAGCAATTTATCAATTTACACAAGAGATAGCGCAGTGGCGAAGCTACTCACGACCGGCCGGGTGAAAATGTCTTTGATGGGCCCCACATGTTCGAATAATGACAGCTATTGAACTACTGTTAATAACTGGCGAAACGTCCTTTGCATTATACCATGAGATAGGCTATATCAACAATCCCCTCCCATCCGCTACGAAAAGATGCCTACTACTCACTCATTTGATGTGCCTTGTGTTCAGCAAAATCATCTACTTTCAAGTCCAAATCCCTGTCTCTGAGGTTCTCAGTCGTTGCTATTAGTGTGGTACAAGCAGCTACACTTTAAAACAACATGAGCTGTTCTCTTTTAGTCTGTTATGTCTGAATTTGAATGGCATCATCTCTTCGTATTTTTTTTTCCATAGTTAGCTTTCCAGACTGGACTCGAGTAAAAGTCTATGCCCTGACCTCGATGTTTTCATCGATCACTTAAAGAAAGAAACGATAGGATCGATTGGTCAGAGGGTCACTTCACTATTTATATTGTCCAAACTTCGAGCCTGACTGCCTGGATTTATCGCTAACACTCATGCAATATGTGTTCCATCATATTATGTAAATCCGTAATATTATGTCTATCTCACGGTCCTATTGTTGCATGTTGCTCACCTACAGTATTGTCACTGAACTTTTGTTTTATATCCAAACATGTCAGCCACTGTCTTATTTATGAATATGCCTAGTTCTTAAATGTTTTTGCTTTTCTAATAGGATTATTAATTGTCTCGCAGGATAGTGATGGGATCACATTTTTGTAATTTAGCAGCAGATCACCTTCCGGTGTAAATACCATGGACCGAGTGCAATCTTCCCCACCATACTGTACTGAAAACAAACTCCACTAACTTAGGTTGTGTGGCAATAAAAAGGAACTTGTATTGTATCATGCAAAAATATAAATCACTATCTTGAAGAACACATACTCTAAGAGTATGAATTAGGCTGTTTGGGAGAAGCTTTGAATCCTTAGCAACATCCCAGTGCTGAGTAGGCCTACATGTTTTTTGAAGTACAACATACAGCACTATAACAGGTATCAAAGCTGTGTGCTAGAAAACCTTGTTAGTGCATAGTTATGGGTGGTGGTGCTCATTTTTGAATGTCCTGTCTTTTGCGGCTTTTGACAAGCCATAACTTCTCACTTAAAACATAGTTTTTGGTCATTAATTGCTATATGTACTGGGATACAGTGGAGTGAGTGAAAGTACGATGAAATGGTCGCAAGCGCTCCTCGTAGATCTTTACCGTTGTCGTTGGTACGATGTTATCAGCTAATGTGGAGATGAAGTCAGCGAGTTTACAGAGACCGTCTTGGACTTCATCTCCACATTAGCTGATAACATCGTCCCAACGACAACGGTAAAGATCTACCCCAACCAGAAACCCTGGGTCGACAGCTCCATCCGTGCCGCTCTGAGGGCTCGCACCGCCGCTTACAACTCCGGGCTGGCATCCGGCAGCATGGAGGAGTATAAAGCGGAGTCCTACAAACTGCGGAGGGCGGTGAAAGCCGCCAAGAGGAGATACGCAGACAGAATGCAGGCGCAGATGGAGAGCAACGACACCAGGGGACTATGGCGAGGACTACGATCTATTACGGATTACCGGCACACACCCTCCTCAACCGGAAGTGCAGATGCCTCCCTAGCCGAAGACCTGAACTCTTTTTATGCACGGTTTGAGGCTGGCAACACCACCGCTAGCGCGCCGGCTAACAACAACAACGTCAGAGTGCTGGCTAGCGCGGCTGATGAGAGTTCACACGCTGGGGCAGAGCAAGCACTCTCCGTGACGGAACACGACGTGAGGAGGGCTCTGCTGAAGGTGAATACAAGGAAAGCTGCTAGCCCAGATGGCATACCTGGGAGAGTACTTAAGACCTGTGCTAACCAGCTAGCTCCTGTGTTCACCACTATATTCAACCTCTCACTGGCTAATTCAGTAGTTCCCACCTGTTTTAAAAGATCGTCTATCGTCCCTGTGCCCAAGATCACCTCCCCAGCCTGCTTGAATGACTACAGACCCGTGGCTCTAACCTCAGTGGTCATGAAGTGCTTCGAGAGGCTGATTAAGGATTACATCTGCTCCTCCCTCCCTCCGACCCTGGACCCACTGCAGTTCGCATATAGACCAAACAGATCTACAGACGATGCAGTTTCCCAGGTCCTCCACACCACTCTCTCTCACCTTGACAGGCAGAAGGGGGGCTATGTGAGAATGCTGTTTATAGACTATAGCTCAGCGTTCAATACCATAGTCCCCACCAGACTGGCTGATAAGATGATTGGTCTAGGACTGAACATTCCCCTGTGTGCCTGGATCCTGGACTTTCTGACGGCCAGGCCACAGGTGGTCAGGGTGGGTAGACACACCTCCAGCTCACTCACACTGAGCACAGGGTCCCCCCAGGGCTGTGTCCTTAGTCCCCTCCTCTACTCCCTGTACACCCACGACTGTGTGGCTAAGTCCAGCAAAAACTCCATCATCAAGTTTGCGGACGACACAGTCGTGGTGGGGCTGATCTCAGATAACAATGAGAAAGGCTACCTGGACGAGGTGGCGGACCTGTCACTCTGGTGTCAGGAGAACAGTCTCATCCTGAACGTCTCCAAGACAAAAGAGCTGATTGTGGACTTCGGGAGAGCACAAAAACTAAGGGCCTACACACCGCTGGACATCGGAGGGACTGCTGTGGACAGGGTGAGCAGTTTTAAATACCTGGGAGTCCACATCTCAGAAGACCTGACCTGGACTACCCACATCAGTTCTCTGGTGGGAAAGGCAAGGCAGCGCCTGTTCCATCTCAGGCAACTGAGGAAATTCAGAGTCTCCCGGAGGATCCTTCAGTCCTTCTACTCTGGAGCTGTGGAGAGCATCCTGGCTGGCAACATCACCGTCTGGTACGGTAACAGCACGGCCCAGGACAGGAGAGCTCTGCAAAGGGTGGTACACCTGGCAGAAAAAACCATGGGAGCTCCAACCCCCCCCTCTCCATGCCCTGTACACCAGGAGGTGTAGGACCAGAGCCTACAGGATTATGACGGACCCTCACCACCCGAAACATGGACTGTTCCAGCCGCTGCGGTCAGGAAAACGCCTCCGCTGTCATGCAGCAAGAACAGAGAGGCTAAGGCTGAGTTTCTTCCCCCACGCCATCAGAATCGTCAACGATGACCCCACCAGTGCCCCCCTCAAGTCACTCACACATGCACTGTCATCTTAACACATATGCACACACATAATCCATCTGCTATTTATATTGCTTACTTATATGCTTACTGGTTATACTGTTCATATTGTTTATACTGTTTATACTGTCCATACTGTATATTTTTTAGTACTTCTATTTTATTTTATTTTATTCTATTTTAAAACGTATTGTTGCACTACTCTGTGGCACTGTCACTTTTGCATTTCACTGTATACTTGTATGCACGTGACAAATAAAGAATCTTGAATCTTGAATCTCTTGAATCTTCTAAACATACATGCATTCTAAAGTATTCGGACCCCTTAACTTTTTCCATGTTTTGTTATGTTGCAGCCGTATTCTAAAATGGATTAAATTAATTTTTTCCCTCATCAATCTACACACAATACCCCATAATGACGAAGTGAAAACAGGTTTTTAGAAATGTTTGCTAATTTATTCAAAAGAAAAAACTATCACATTTACATAAGTATTCAGACCCTTTGCTATGACACTCGAAATTGAACCCCGGTGGATCCTGTTTCCATTGATCATCCTTGAGATGTTTCTATTACTTGATTGGAGTCCACCTGTGGTGAATTCAATTGATAGAACATGATTTGGAACGGCACACACCTGTCTATATAAGGTCCCACAGTTGACAGTGCATGTCAGAGCAAAAACCACCAGGCCACAATATACAGTTTGGGGGTGGAGCCTAAACCATTTTAAGTTGTTGGGTCCACCTTTCACCACAAGGGGGCAGCAAAGCATGTACCATGTACAGCCACGTTGGACAGCTGTACAGAGAAACATCCCTTGTATCTGATGGCTTCACAAGATACACAACAGATCTTGGAATCCATTACCTTCGTTCGAGTGACATTTATTGTGATTGTGTTCTAAGTGGACATAGTGGGAATTATGTAGGAATATTCAACGCCGTAGAGGCGTAAAACGGTCCGAGACTCAGCCGAAGGTGAACGTACTCCCGCCAAGCCTCGGGCCGATTCAGCTGTTTCCGTTTACCATGTGCCTCATGACATACCTATGACATTTCTCTAGTCAGACCAACAGCAAATTCTACATAATAACCGATTAAGACGCGGCTTTCGGGCGCCATCAGATAATGTCCTAGAGCATTGCATCGAGAACGAGTTAAGTTCGTAGTTAATACAGTTACAGTTAATACAGTTATTAAATGTATAACATATCGCATTCACATGCCCTTAGACGATCTATGGTGAAGACCAAAGTGCTAACTTTTTTTGATGAATGCTAGTCTAACTAAGTTGCAGATACAGCAACATTGCTATGTTGTGACGGCTTTTGAACGTGCTGCCCTCCACTCAATAGTAGTAGTTTCAAGACGTGGATGGATGGATGGATGGATGAGAGATTGGCTACGATATTCGCTAGAATCAAACCAATAAACTATATGGTTTAGTAAATGCTTAGCTTTCGCCTGGACTAGCTATAGCTTGCTAGCTACGTTATGTGAACGCTATTGCAGATAATCATAATGACATGAATGAAAGGGGTGCCTTTACTAGGATAACAATGTTTTCCCTTCTGTTTCACAATAAGTGTGGTCATGTTACAATTAGAATAGGCTTACGTTCTAGTATCATATACAAATAAATGAGGCCTATGTGTGTAAACCAACAAACATATACATGCGTTCGTGTTTCAGAATCAGAATTCTTTTATTTGGCCAAGTATATTTGCACATACAGGAAATTGACTTGGTGAGGTTGCTGCATGGACATAAAAAACAATAGCAAGTATTGCCAGAAAATTTACAAAATAGCAAAATATTAACAAAATTTACAAATTTACAGCACACAGCTTTTTGTCTTAAGTAGGTGGGCAGAAGCCCCCAAATGGGCTTCCATGATGGACTCAGGTTTTAGGTGGGGGACAACAGACCTGTTCAATGAAGCACTGACCTGCATATTCTTCTGTATGCAGTCTGTCCTCTATAGGTGTGTACCATCACTCTGAAGAGGATGAATGAGGCTGTTCGAGAGAAGCTTTGAATCCTAAGCAACCTGCCCAGTGGTGAGTACATGTTGTTTGAAGTACAGTAGACCAACATACAGCAACATTAACACAACATTAAAGCTGCGTGCTGGAAAACCTTGTTAGTGCACAGGTGATGTTATGGGTGGTGATGCTCATTTTGAATTTCCTGTATTTTGCAGCTTTTGACAAGCCATAACTTCTCATTTAAAACATAGTTTTTGATCATGAATAAGGACTCATACTGTTAAATTGCTTTTTTGGTTTTAAATATTCAACCATTCAGTCCCAATTATGTTTGAGGGGGATATGACATGTTCCATTCAATTCAGTAACTCAACCTCTAAACAAGGCCAACCTCCAAGCAAGTAAGCCCATAGGATGTTCACGTTAATATGTGACTACCTGCCATACCTTGTGTTTGTGTTATGTTGCAGTTGTGTTATGTTACAGTTGGCAACTAAATGCACAAAACTGAAGGTTAGCACTGTTAATACATAATCCAATCTCAAAATGAGCATTGAATCCAATAAATAAGCAAACTGTAAGTGCTTTTGTTAACCAAAACTTACATTTTAGACAGAAATGCTGGGTTATGTGCAAATTACTTTACATATACTTAAGTGTATTAACATTATATTGTAATGGTATTGTTCAAAGCTGTTGTTGAAATGGTTTACTCAAGGCCTGAGATGACCAAGATATCTACTTGCCAAATGGAGTCTCTAATTAATCCCATTAAGGTGTGAATCCTTAACAACATGTCCAGTGCTGAGTGTAAACTATGTTGTTTGAAGTACAGTAGCCCAACAAAGCTACTGTAGTAACAATCATATTTTGGCACTCAATTGAATTTCCGGTCTTTTTCGGCTATTGACAACTCAAAATATCTAACTTAAAAACATATGTTTTTGTATTGAATATAAATATATATCTATCAGCAATGTATAGTGAACAGAGGAGCAACTGTGTATGAAATGTACATGTTACATTGAAGAGGCAACTGTGAGAAAGGCCAAGATGGACATCGTAAGGACAAATATCAGAAAGACTGAAAAGAACTGGACAGGGTGTTCTCTTTCATTTTGAATATATTTTTACATTATTTCAATGCAATTCAAAATAATACAGGCAACTGAGTCCCTCTCAGTTCTCACTCTTTCTCTGAGGTGAGGTTCTGGAGACAGTTCTTCTTCTGGTAGATAAACCACGGCGTGAAGGAGGGTGTGAGGTGGGTGGGGTAGGTGCAATGGGCGGAAATGCGTTGAGGGTGTCCCGAAGGGAGGTCATCCAGGCCAGCATGTTCTCATCGACTCCTTCCTCATCTGAGCCAGCCTGACTCAGGGCCTTCTCTGGAGTAGAGGATTCTCCATCAGACGAGGACGTACTGGTTGATTGCATGGCCTCAGTGGGGAAGAAAAGGGGGTTTCTGTAGACCGTGTGAATTTTCACCTTCTTTGGAGGGACACCCGGGTTATCTATCAGGTGATGCGTTGGTCGCCATGGCAACCCCAGCTTCTCCTGTCTGCCTGGGGTGAGGAGCCGGTTAACATCCAGGACCGACATGGTGGACGACAGTTGGAGCGGCACTGGGGATGTGGATTTCCCGTCCTCTTCATCTGTGTCAGATATCCTCTGACTCTCTGCTTCAGTCACATTGGGTGATGGGGAGATGGAGCGTAGCTGCTCTTCCATGGACACAGACCCCTTCGAATATGAAATCTGTTCAGTAACTTTTCCCTTTAAAGGAAAATTAGGGAGTGCAGAGAAGAGGCCTCTGCTGCATGCAAAATGATCATTGCCTGCGGATTTCGTCAAATCATTGAGGGAAACATATCTGTCTTTAAGGGAAGTCACACAATTGACTGGGGAGGGTGGTTTTAAAGAACCTTGACTAACCACAGAGTTAGACATCTCTCCATCTGTTGGGGGCACAGAGACTTCATGTGAGACCAATGTGCCGGGCTCCTGAAGCAGTACGAGGTCCTGATCCAGTATGTTATTAAACACACTTCCCATGAGGCCTGTGGCAATGTAGTCCATGTTTTTTGATGACATCCAGGTCCCTGGATGTCCATCGTCTAGCTCGGACTGGAGCCCGGCCTCCTCCATCTCAGCATGTGCCACCTCTAAAGCCGACATCGTAGGAGATTGGCTGTCAAATGGCTCTGGATTTACCGCTTCAACATCAAAAAATGTGTTTAGCCCAATGTTGCCCTGCATTACATGGTCCTTCACATCCTCCAGCATATTGGTAACCACATCCAGGGCAGTTTTGCTTGCCTTTGCAGTGGCCACTTGAAATACTTTAGGGCAGACCTGTTGAACCTTTACGATGACTTGCTGCTTGACCTCCTCCAAAATACCGGCGATCAACGTCGTCACATAGCTGTTGAGCTTTTCTTCATTCATGGATGATGGATCATCCGATTGACCGCTGGGCTTTTTATCTTTATTCCCCCCGAGAATCCTGCAGACGGGCTCGTCGCTGGGTTTAAATGGATTGACAACCCGAGAAACACACTTCAGCATGTCAGAAGCAATTCTGGCACTGCAAGCCCGTTGTGCTGCTGGTTTCGACCCTCGTGCCGAAGTCTTGAGTTTCACCTCACACTTGATTGACTCGGCTAGCCGCCTCCTGACGCCCTTTGTCCCTAGATGGTCTAGGACAGCATGCCTGACAACTGATTTTAGCTGCGTCTGACACGTTGCTTTGGTGAAGGCGCCTGATTTCAGAGTCTTCGCCAGTATTGGGTAACTGGGGAGCCTCACGACAGGTCCTTTCGAACTCTTCCTCTCTGATTGTCTTATTTTCTTGCCTTGAATAATTTTAGACTGTAAGTAGAAGTATAATTATTATTTTCTTTTCATGTTCTCCAATCCTATTTACTCATTTCAAAGCTACATCTATTCTACCCCTTAAAACAAAAAAGGTACTAGGTAACAGCTTATTAATACAATGTTGTTACTAGTGTAATTATCAAGTTGTTACACAGTTAAAGAGGCAATGTAATGCAAAGTGTGACCTTGAAAGTGTATAATGAGTAACATCAATATACTAACCCTGACCCTAAAAATACCAACAATGTTATTTCATCTGTACCTGCTCTGTCTTGTTCGCCTTCTCCACCTTCACTCTGGCGTTGCTGGGCAGAGGTGCAAGGCGTTCCAGGGTTCGTCTCCTTTGGAGCAGGCAATGCTCATCCATTGGAGTCATCCCTACAAATACAGAAAATGTCAAATGACATATATTCACAATCTATTATTAATTGGCAATGAACATGTCAATACTGTGGCCACCATACATTACAGAATTACAGAAATGCCCCTCAAAAACAATAGGCAGTGAATATATATGTATTAGTTACGATACTTTGTCAGTGAAACTGACTTACCTGCCAGTGAAACAATCTTTTTCACAGTATAGATAATTGATGTGATTTTGTTTTACATGTTGATTTTAAATGGTCTTGAAACTTTCAACCCCAAATCCCATGACTTAATGTGAAATCTTACCAAGTTGTGGTGTTTCATATAGTTGTTCCAGGAGCCTTTTGCCATTGCTACTGGCTTCTGTCATTATTTTATAGTCATGGATGTTATTCACCATCTCTTGCATTTTTCTCTGCTGAATGGCTTGTTTTAGTTCGTACATACTTTTTTTCTGTGAGGAGAAACATTATTTGGATATGTCCAAGGTAAAAACAAGGTTATTGAATTGGAACTTGTCAACCTAGCTGCCACATAAGCTATCACCCTTCTTGTGACATTGAAGTGCAAAAATACTAAAGGTTTATTGTTCTAGGGTAAAAACATTGACATTTGTACACAGCTTCCATGGCTTAAAACAGATGTGTTGGTTCTATCATTCCATACATCTCTGAATTATTGAAGCTGGATGTGCTGTTAGTTTTTAATACGTTTTTGGGAGCTTTGTAAAATATAAAAGTGTAACATTTTACCTTGCTGTCCTGCTGGTCTTTGACCTCCTTCAGGTACCTTGCCTTGTTGACCTCTTGCTGTACATCCTTTTCAATGAGTTTGAGCCGAGATCGCTCCTCATACTGCATTGGATAGGAACAGGAGTTTAATACTACTCTTAGAGTACATGGTCATTTCAAAGCAATTGCATAAGATCAAGGAACTGTCATTTTCATGTCATTATCAAATCTCAAATCTCTAACAGTTTTGCTCTCCTTAACATCCCTACCAGCTGTTTACAGAGAACGTCCTCTGTCTGTGTGACACATGATGCAGTTTGCAGGCCATCTTTCTGTCCCCTGTCCCTATCACTGAATTCAACAAATCATTTACTGGACATTTCCAACACAGAACAAAATACATTCATAAGAGGCTATACAGATTCAGTCCAAGTTTGAATCATTCATCACAATGGGGATGTGGTCACAAATGTACATCCTGCCCACCTGGAATCACTGGTCGACTGAAGTTGCTTCAGTTTCTTAGCTCCTTCCTCCAACAGAAACTCTCTCATGTCAGCCAGAGTAACATTCTCAGCAATCTGGCCTTCCCCTTGCAGCTTCACTAGATTCATCATGTGTTCCTTCTGAAATATGATCAAATAAAAACTGTATTTGCATATTTTAGATACTGTATGTACCAACATGAGGAAAGGGCATGTTACAGAGATTATTTGAGCGATTATTTCAAATGTCTATAATCAAGTTACTTCATGTGTGATCTCAACTAAATGTTTATTTTAGAACACTGAACATTACCATCTGTATTCTGAAGGATTTGTCAAGGTCAGTTTGAACAGTATCCAGGTACTGTTTGAAGGTGTTGTACTCCTTCAACGAGCATACAACCTTGGGAAGATACCACATTATGTGAGAAATAAATATGGTCTGGATTAAAGTGTATCCTGAAACATCATTAATTAAGTTCAGTTTCACCTTACAATGGTAAGGAGTAATACGCATCACATGAACTTACTTTGTCATCTTCCGTGATGAAGTTTTGCTTCTTCAACTTGTCATGCATGTCCTTCTTATGGTAGTAATCATTGAGGTTTGGGTCATGCAAGCTGCTGTAACTGGGCCTTATAATGTGACAGTTGGGGTCACTGAGGTTGAAATCGGTTGTTGGCTGGAACAACTGGAGGAATGACATTAGTAGTTTACTTTTACTGCACCACAGTCTGGCCCTTGGTAAGTAAGAGGGTCACTTTTAAAAGGCAATCTTTCTTTATTATTCTCTAACTGCTCTGATAGGCCTAGATGAGGGGAAAGCTGGTAAAACATGATGGAGTTTGGCCCTTGGATTTTGCTCCATGTCTTTTTAAAGAAGGATTGTGAAGCTAATCTGAATCTGATAAAGCATGTACTATAATTTCCTCTTTCGCAGATGGTCTAATTGCATTTTACCAAGTAATAAAACACTAGACTGAGTCTCAATCCACAGAGACCTGCTGACTGGATCAGATAGCTGTAAAACAAGATGTTAGTATCTAAAACATGTCCTACGACAGAATAGGTGGAATCTACTAGCCATCTTGTTTATGACTACCCAGTCATTTCAGATGTACTCATGTCTTGAGAGTAGTGGCTATGTTACTGGACAGGGCCTTGCTTATACCTATCCAGTCCTTTCAAATATACACAACTGTCTTGGGGAGTAGGGACTAGGGGCTGTTTCTGTACAGAGCCTACATGTCTACCTTTACTTTCATTGGCAATATTCTGATCTGAAATGAGGTGTAGTGTGTCACAGGGCCTACCGTTTCACCCAGGCGTAACCTGGTCAACGTGAGGCCAACCCCAGGTAAAACAGGAAGTTTGGTCATTGCAGCCAATCTGCTCCGAGTATTCTCAGGAGTCTTTCTCAAAATCTGAGGAGGCCTTCCCACTGGTGGATGAGGATGCTTGGCTGATTTAGGGGGTATCCCCATTGTCTCAGGAGCCAAGGAGGCGTTCTTCTGAAAAAGAAGCAACTCAGCTATATGCATACATACTGTAAAAACTGCATTTTGTGCACATATGGGCATTTGGTCAATTTTTAGGTGAATTCAACAGTTGTATTGCAGTGCCATGTTAAGTAAGCCTGATTTCACACCCTTCTTATTTGAGAGTTACAGTAAAGTTGAGAGTTACAGTAAGCAGAGTACACCATAACCACAATTGTCAAGAGTCGAATGACTAAAATAAAATGACATAAAATGCTTTGTTAGTAAATGTAGCCTACCTGTTTTCCTTTCGAAGCTTGTTCCATACCGCAACTTGCAGAAATGAGCTTCACGTCTGTCGATACGATTATATATCAATACAAGCCCATTGTTACGATGACGTCATCACCGTTGACATTTGTCAAATTTGCCAAGTCAATCACTTTTTCTGTCGTGCCAGCGCCAAGCTATCTCCATGACAACCTCTGAATTTCTAATAAAATGTCATACGTTTCACAAGTCACACAAATTAATGAATTCACAGCTTACAAAAAAACAAACCCATTTAATTATAAAGACGGCTGTAGATGAAGATGAGTACACGAAAAAGCAATTCATCAATTTACACAAAAGATAGCGCAGTGGCGAAGCTACTCACGACGGGCCGGGTGAAAATGTCTTTGATGGGCCCCACATGTTCGAATAATGACAGCTATTAAACTACTGTTAATAACTGGCGTTACGTCCTTTGCATTATACCATGAGATAGGCTATATCAACAATCCCCTCCCATCCGCTACGAAAAGATGCCTACTATTCACTCATTTGAAGCGCCTTGTGTTCATCAAAATCATCTACTTTCAAGTCCAAATCCCTGTCTCTGAGGTTCTCAGTCGTTGCTATTAGTGTGGTACAAGCAGCTACACTTTAAAACAACATGAGCTGTTCTCTTTTAGTCTGTTATGTCTGAATTTGAATGGAATCTTCTCTTCGTATTTTTTTTCCATAGTTCGCTTTCTAGACTGGACTCGAGTAAAAGTCTATGCCCTGACCTCGATGTTTTCATCGATCACTTAAAGAAAGAAACGATTGGATCGATTGGTCAGCGGGTCACTTCACTATTTATATTGTCCAAACTTGTATATATATTGTCCAGACCTGACTGCCTGGATTTATCGGTAATGCTCTGCGACATTCACGCAATATGTGTTCCATCATATTATGTAAATCCGTAATATTATGTCTGTTTCACGGGCCTATTGTTGCATGTTTCTCACCTACAGTATTGTCGCTGAACTTTTGTTTTATATCCAAACATGTCAGCCACTGTCTTATTTATGAATATGCCTAGTTCTTCAATGTTTTTGCTTTTCTAATAGGATTATTAATTGTCTCGCAGGATAGTGATGGGATCACATTTTTGTAATTTAGCAGCAGATCACCTTCCGGTGTAAATACCATGGACCGAGTGCAATTTACAGTGCATTGGACTGTGTTGTGTTGTCTGTCTTCTATTTATTGTAGTGTATGTCAGAGTTCCCCACCATACTGTACTGAAAACAAACTCCACTAACACTAGGTTGTGTGGCAATAAAAAGGAACTTGTATTGTATCATGGAAAAATATAAATCACTATCTTGAAGAACACATACTCTAAGAGTATGAATTAGGCTGTTTGGGAGAAGCTTTGAATCCGAAGCAACCTGCCCAGTGCTGAGTAGGCCTACATGTTTTTTGAAGTACAACATTGTGGGGGGACATGCAGCGTTCGGCCTGTAGAGGGAGCTACAGGACCGTGGCCAGGGTTGTGTCGGCGAGGCTTCGTTGCACACCTGTGGCAAATGAAGCCTCGTTGGCTAGTGCTTAACATGTGTGTGCCTTTGTCATTTCAGTAGAGGGGCTGGGAACAAGAGGAGGTTTTTCCCGAGACGACGACTGGAAAGTCGCGAAAGCGTTGAGACGGGCTGAAAAGCCAAGACTATATATATGCTATATATATATGCTATGTATATGCTAATAAACGGGACAAAATCCCTCACCGACATACTGCGTCTGCCTCTGTGTACAACGGACATTATTACAAACATACAACACTATAACTTGGTATCAAAGCTGTGTGCTAGAAAACCTTGTTAGTGCATAGTAATGGGTGGTTGTGCTCATTTTTGAGTGTCCTGTCTTTTGCGGCTTTTGACAAGCCATAACTTCTGACTTAAAACATAGTTTTTGGTCATTAATTGATATATATACTGGCATACAGTGGAGTGAGTGAAAGTACGGTGAAATGCTCGCAAGCGCTCCTCTTCTAAACATACATGCATTCTAAAGTATTCGGACCCCTTAACTTTTTCCACGTTTTGTTATGTTGCAGTCTTATTCTAAAATGGATTAAATTCATTTTTTTCCTCATCAATCTACACACAATACCCCATAATGACAAAGTGAAAACAGGTTTTTAGAAATGTTTGCTAATTTATTAAAAATAACAAACTGAAGTATCACATTTACATAAGTATTCAGACCCTTTGCTGACACTCGAAATTGAACCCTGGTGGATCCTGTTTCCATTGATCATCCTTGAGATGTTTCTATGACTTGATTGGAGTCCACCTGTGGTAAATTCAATTGATTGAACATGATTTGGAATGGCACACACCTGTCTATATAAGGTCCCACAGTTGACAGTGCATGTCAGAGCAAAAACCACCAGGCCACAATATAAAGTTTGGGGGTGAAGCCTAAGCCATTTTAAGTTGTCGGGTCCACCTTTTACCACAAGGGGGCAGCAAAGCAAGTACCATTTCCAGCCACGTTCGACAGCTGTACAGAGAAATATCCCTTGTATCGCCTGGACTAGCTATAGCTTGCTAGCTACGTTATGTGAACGCTATTGCAGATAATCATCATGACATGAATGAAAGGGGTGCCTTTACGAGGATAACAATGTTTTCCCTTCTGTTTCACAATACGTGTGGTCATGTTACAATTAGAATAGGCTTACGTTCTAGTATCATATAGAAATAAATGAGGCCTATGTGTGTAAACCAACAAACATATACCTGCGTTAGTGTTTCAGAATCAGAATTCTTTTATTTGGTATAAGTATATTTGCACATACAGGAAATTGACTTGGTGAGGTTGGTGCATGGACATAAAAAACAATAGCAAGTATTGCCAGAAAATTTACAAAATAGCAAAATATTAACAGAATTTACAAATTTACAGCACACAGCTTTTTGTCTTAAGTAGGTGGGCAGAAGCCCCCAAATGGGCTTCCATGATGGACTCAGGTTTTAGGTGGGGCACAACAGACCTGTTCAATGAAGCACTGACCTGCATATTCTTCTGTATGCAGTCTGTCCTCTAGGCTACTGGTAATTTGGATATATTTTTACGCACGGAGTTCGGGGACTTCAAAGTAGGACTACGCACAGTACACGTACGGTACTTGTATGCTACAATACAACAGACTGCTATCCTAATCAAATAACTCATTATTAATCTGTTGTAATCGCAGAATCTACTCAACTCAAATAATTACGAATCTGTCCCGATATTAGGGCATGCGTTTCTTCATACGTGTGAGACATCTGCGCAACTACACCTACAGTAGATGAATTCAGATTGCTAGAGTGGGAGTAGAGGCACTGTTCTAATAACCACCATTGCACTTCCCAACATTTCCTACTTGTGAGGGACCTGCACTTAATAAATACCTGCACTTGTGCACAATGATTAGCCTACTTGCAATGATTGTGATATATTGTTTCACTGACTTTAGACAACTGCACCTATTGTGCATACGTGGCTCTAGAAAAGAGCGTTGAATGGCTAAAGTGTAAATGTAAAATGTCAAAATGAGTTATAAATAAGTTATAAACTATAACAACAGCAGCTTGTGTGTAGTCCTACAGTATTAGTCATATTTAAGTGTGTTGGCATAACATAAGGAGAGCGACAGACACACACACACACACACACACACACACACACACACACACAAACACAAACACACACGTCTACCTATATGCAAACACACATACACAAACAAACACACACACACACACACACACGCGCACACACACACACACACACACACACACACATGCATGCACACGCACATTACTCAGACTGGCTAAATGAGAGCTAGACATTGAGACTGTGGAAGTCTAAGCTAGAACAAAGTGAACTTGAATGAGAGTGGGTGGATGATAAACACAATGGAAAAAGAATACAAGTCAATGATGTACTTCAGTCATGGTGTTTAGGAGATAATCAGATGGTTTATTTATCTCAGTCCATTTGACAGAAAATGCTATAAGGATCAAAATAAGACTATAAGGAGAATTGGGTTAGGGTTAGGGTTAGGGTTAGGGATGGAGAGAGGGAGGAGGGGGGAGGGAGAGAGAGTTGGGGGCTGAGGGCTAGGGGGCTGGAGGCTAGGGAGCTAGGGGGCTAGGGGGCTGGAGGCTAGGGGGCTGGGGGCTAGGGAGCTAGGAGGCTAGGGAGCTGGAGGGCTGGGGGGCTGGAGGACGGGACTGGGGGGGGGTTGATGGGAAGGTAGGAAAAGTGTGTGGGGGGGGGGTGGGGGTGGTGGGGAGGGTTTGCAAAAATAAAAAGAAGGACAGCAATCATCCTTAACAGGACTCCTTCTTTTTCTTCTCTCTCTCATTCCTGCCATTCACTTTCTTTCCATCCGGGATGTCGGCCCTGTTCTGTCGCTTGAAGAACTTCATGAATCCTTTCCTTGAATGGATCTGAAACGAGATATGGTATTAAAGTACAAAACCACGTAATGACAACAACTTCGGGCTTTATAACATGATGATCAACTGTTTTTTACCCTGTTTTCATTAAAGTAATGTAGATAAGTCCAATGATTCATTGAAGTGCCAGTACTGTACCTTTTTCTCAGCTTTCTCCAGCTCTATGGCCTTCATGGCGAGCTGATCTCTCATCTCCTGTCTCTCCTTTTCATCCTCGCAGTCCTTCAGCTTCTGCAGCTGTCGCAGCTCCTCCCTCTCTCTTTCCAAGGTCTCCACTTCTTTCTCCTTGGTCAGACACTTCTCCACAGCCTTGTTCATCCTCCTCTCCATCTCCCTCATCTCCTTCCTCTCTCTCACAGAGAGGGCCCGGAGACAGCTAGCGGACTTTTCCATTTGAACAGAGTAGAGTTGGGAAGAGTAGAGGGCCTCGCTGAGACTATCTATCTCTCTGGTCTTCTCATTATTGTCCATTCTCCGTTCCTCCTGCTGAGCAGCTAAGAGGGTCTGGAGGTCCACGTGGGCCTTGGACATGTCATCCAGTTGGGTTTGTAGAGACTCCAGGGTTTGTTGGAGGGTGGCCATCTCATTTCTCTCCTCCATCTTCCTCTGCTCTGCCTCTCTGGCCTGCCTCTCCATCTCCTCCCTTTCTGCTCTCCAGTTCTTCTCCTGTGAGGCACAGAGGTTCTGGAGGTCTGTGTGGGCTTTGGCCATTTTGTCCTGTTTTCTTTTAGACCTCTCCATAGCCTGAAGGAGATAGTTGATTTGCTTCTCTTTCTCTTTGACCCTGTATATCTCCCTCACCTCTACGTCTCTCGCCCTGCTCTCCATTTCGCTCCTCTCCTCTACCCATTTCCTCTCTCTCTCCTTGGTAGCTTCGGCCTCCTTCTCAAGGGACTCCACTTTGAGGCCAAGAGAAAGAATGACGTCATCTTTTTGTTTGAAGGTGGAGAGTCCCCACTCGACAACATGCCTCCTCCCCGTCTCTAGACCTTCTCTCTCCTTCTTCCACCTATCCTCCAGGGCCCTGATGGTTCTCTGCTCGTTTAGCTGGTGGTTGTCTAGGAGCTGCCGGAGAGAGTAGAACTTCTTGTCCTTCTCACTCAGAGCGGCCTGGTACTGTGCAGTCATCTCTCTGCTCTTTCTCTCCATCTGGAGCCTACACATCTGCATATTGTTACCTATAAAGTCTCCCGTAGACATATTTTGGAGGGTCTGTCTTAGGTGAAAAATCGTGTTGTCCTTTGATTTAAGCAGATCAACAATCGTTCCTCTCTCCATCTTTAATTTGTTGTAAATAAAGGCATGCTAATTAATCGGTTGAAAAGTTGAGTGTGAAATCAAAGCAGTCTTGTCTGAATACTATTTTAGAATCATTATGTTTTTATTGCGCATTAAACGTCGGGGCATTGTTGCGTCTGTTGTCACGACAACAATGCCCAGCAAATCCCCACGCAGTGCTAAAAAATGTTCTCGCTTTGCCAATATTCTAAAATGACGTGGTCATTTTTTTGCAAAGTGTAAAATAATGTATATTGACAATAAAGTGGCCATTTAGATCGTTTGAATGCTTCAAATATTGTTTTGCTCCTATATCTAATAGGTTACGTATGTTGCGTACACCTGCACCAGTGAACAGTTTTTAAAATGTAGGGTTAGGGTTAGTGTTATTTATTGTTTCGTCAAAATCTACTGCCTTACAACTTCTTACTTTTAAATGTGGGACCATGAGCAATTTCCAACATGAATCCATTTTATGCGTTACACAGTCAGCATATCACGGTTGGGAATCTGTAGCCTAGGCCAGTGTTCTTTTTACCACCACTCATACTAGGGCCTTCACCTGGGTCAGAATCTTGTCCAGGGCCCTGTTCGGAGTTTGCATTTTTCCATTTTAAAAACTTCTCCATCACTGTCAACCACGACCTGTCGCATGCGTCACTAATTCTCTTGTCTCTATGCAGGAAAGAGGCAATTAGCTACCTGCTGCCACCCGGACGAATATTACATTACTCTGCCAGTCACTATATTACAGCACAGACACTCGACAATGGCATATTATTTGCAGATAATAATTAATAAATGTTAATAAAAAAAAAGTGAAATTGGATAATTTCTCACGGCACACCCAACGATCTCTCACGGCACACTAGTGTGCCGCGGCACAGCGGTTGGGAAACGCTGCTCTATGGGTGTGTACCATCACTCTGAAGAGGATGAATTAGGCTGTTCGAGAGAAGCTTTGAATCCTAAGCATCCTGCCCAGTGGTGAGTACATGTTGTTTGAAGTACAGTAGACCAACATACAGTAACATTAACACAACATTAAAGCTGCGTGCTGGAAAACCTTGTTAGTGCATAGGTGACGTTATGGGTGGTGATGCTCATTTTGAATTTCCTGTATTTTGCAGCTTTTGACAAGCCATAACTTCTCATTTAAAACATAGTTTTTGATCATGAATAAGGACTCATACTGTTAAATTGCTTTTTTGGTTTTAAATATTCAACCATTCAGTCCCAATTATGTTTGAGGGGGATATGACATGTTTCCATTCAATTCAGTAACTCAATCTCTAAACAAGGCCAACCTCCAAGCAAGTAAGCCCATAGGATGTTCACGTTAATATGTGACTACCTGCCATACCTTGTGTTTGTGTTATGTTACAGTTGGCAACTAAATGCACAAAACTGAAGGTTAGCACTGTTAATACATAATCCAATCTCAAAATGAGCATTGAATCCAATAAATAAGCAAACTGTAAGTGCTATTGTTAACCAAAGACAGAAATGCTGGGTTATATGCAAATTACTTTACATATACTTAAGTGTATTAACATTATATTGTAATGGTATTGTTCAAAGCTGTTGTTGAAATGGTTTACTCATGGCCTGAGATGACCAAGATATCTACTTGCCAAAACGGAGTCTCTAATCAATCCCATTAAGGTGTGAATCCTAAACAACATGTCCAGTGCTGAGTGTAACTATGTTGTTTGAAGTACAATAGCCTAACAAAGCTACTGTACTAACAGTCATATTTTGAGTTATGGCGCTCAGTTGAATTTCCGGTCTTTTTCGGCTATTTGACAACTCAAAATATCTAACTTAAAAACATATGTTTTTGTATCGAATATAAATATCTATCTATCTGCAATGTATAGTGAACAGAGGAGCAACTGTGTATGAAATGTACATGTTACATTGAAGAGGCAACTGTGAGAAAGGCCAAGATGGACATCGTAAGGACAAATATCAGAAAGACTGAAAAGAACTGGACAGGGTGTTCTCTTTCATTTTGAATATATTTTTACATTATTTCAATGCAATTCAAAATAATACAGGCAACTGAGTCCCTCTCAGTTCTCACTCTTTCTCTGATGTGAGGTTCTGGAGACAGTTCTTCTTCTGGTAGATAAACCACGGCGCGAAGGAGGGTGTGAGGTGGGTGGGGTAGGTGCAATGGGCGGAAATGCGTTGAGGGTGTCCCGAAGGGAGGTCATCCAGGCCAGCATGTTCTCATCGACTCCTTCCTCATCTGAGCCAGCCTGACTCAGGGCCTTCTCTGGAGTAGAGGATTCTCCATCAGACGAGGACGTACTGGTTGATTGCACGGCCTCAGTGGGGAAGAAAAGGGGGTTTCTGTAGACCGTGTGAATTTTCACCTTCTTTGGAGGGACACCCGGGTTATCTATCAGGTGATGCGTTGGTCGCCATGGCAACCCCAGCTTCTCCTGTCTGCCTGGGGTGAGGAGCCGGTTAACATCCAGGACCGACATGGTGGACGACAGTTGGAGCGGCACTGGGGATGTGGATTTCCCGTCCTCTTCATCTGTGTCAGATATCCTCTGACTCTCTGCTTCAGTCACATTGGGTGATGGGGAGATGGAGCGTAGCTGCTCTTCCATGGACACAGACCCCTTCGAATATGAAATCTGTTCAGTAACTTTTCCCTTTAAAGGAAAATTAGGGAGTGCAGAGAAGAGGCCTTTGCTGCATGCAAAATGATCATTGCCTGCGGATTTCGTCAAATCATTGAGGGATGACATCGAAACGTATTTGTCTTTAAGGGACGTCACACAATTGACTGGGGAGGGTGGTTTTAAAGAACCTTGACTAACCCCAGAGTTAGACATCTCTCCATCTGTTGGGGGCAGAGAGACTTCATGTGAGACCAATGTGCCGGGCTCCTGAAGCAGTACGAGGTCCTGATCCAGTATGTTATTAAACACACTTTCCATGAGGCCTGTGGCAATGTAGTCCATGTTTTTTGATGACATCCAGGTCCCTGGATGTCCATCGTCTAGCTCGGACTGGAGCCCGGCCTCCTCCATCTCAGCATGTGCCACCTCTAAAGCCGACATTGTAGGAGATTGGCTGTCAAATGGCTCTGGATTTACCGCTTCAACATCAAAAAATGTGTTTAGCCCAATGTTGCCCTGCATTACATGGTCCTTCACATCCTCCAGCATATTGGTAACCACATCCAGGGCAGTTTTGCTTGCCTTTGCAGTGGCCACTTGAAATACTTTAGGGCAGACCTGTTGAACCTTTACGATGACTTGCTGCTTGACCTCCTCCAAAATACCGGCGATCAACGTCGTCACATAGCTGTTGAGCTTTTCTTCATCCATGGATGATGGATCATCCGATTGACCGCTGGGCTTTTTATCTTTATTCCCCCCGAGAATCCTGCAGACGGGCTCGTCGCTGGGTTTAAATGGATTGACAACCCGAGAAACACACTTCAGCATGTCAGAAGCAATTCTGGCACTGCAAGCCCGTTGTGCTGCTGGTTTCGACCCTCGTGCCGAAGTCTTGAGTTTCACCTCACACTTGATTGACTCAGCTAGCCGCCTCCTGACGCCCTTTGTCCCTAGATGGTCTAGGACAGCGTGCCTGACAACTGATTTTAGCTGCGTCTGACACGTTGCTTTGGTGAGGGCGCCTGATTTCAGAGTCTTCGCCAGTATTGGGTAACTGGGGAGCCTCACGACAGGTCCTTTAGAACTCTTCCTCTCTGATTGTCTTATTTTCTTGCCTTGAATAATTTTAGACTGTAAGTAGAAGTATAATTATTATTTTCTTTTCATGTTCCCCAATCCTATTTACTCATTTCAAATCTATTCTACCCCTTAAAACAAAAAAGGTACTAGGTAACAGCTTATTAATACAATGTTGTTACTAGTGTAATTATCAAGTTGTTACACAGGTAAAGAGGCAATGTAATGCAAAGTGTGACCTTGAAAGTGTATAATGAGTAACATCAATATACTAACCCTGACCCTAAAAATATCAACAATGTTATTTCATCTGTACCTGCTCTGTCTTGTTTGCCTTCTCCACCTTCACTCTGGCGTTGCTGGGCAGAGGTGCAAGGCGTTCCAGGGTTCGTCTCCTTCGGAGCAGGCAATGCTCATCCATAGGAGTCATCCCTACAAATACAGAAAATGTCAAATGACATCTATTCACAATCTATTATTAATTGGCAATGAACATGTCAATACTGTGGCCACCATACATTACGGAATTACAGAAATGCCCCTCAAAAACAATAGGCAGTGAATATATATGTATTAGTTACGATACTTTGTCAGTGAAATTTACTTACCTGCCAGTGAAACAATCTTTTTCACAGTATAGATAATTGATGTGATTTTGTTTTACATGTTGATTTTAAATGGTCTTGAAACTTTCAACCCCAAATCCCATGACTTAATGTGAAATCTTACCAAGTTGTGGTGTTTCATATAGTTGTTCCAGGAGCCTTTTGCCATTGCTACTGGCTTCTGTCATTATTTTATAGTCATGGATGTTATTCACCATCTCTTGCATTTTTCTCTGCTGAATGGCTTGTTTTAGTTCGTACATACTTTTTTTCTGTGAGGAGAAACATTATTTGGATATGTCCAAGGTAAAAACAAGGTTATTGAATTGGAACTTGTCAACTTAGCTGCCACATAAGCTATCACCCTTCTTGTGACATTGAAGTGCAAAAATACTAAAGGTTTATTGTTCTAGGGTAAAAACATTGACATTTGTACACAGCCTCCATGGCTTAAAACAGATGTGTTGGTTCTATCATTCCATACATCTCTGAATTATTGAAGCTGGATGTGCTGTTAGTTTTTAATACGTTTTTGGGAGCTTTGTAAAATATAAAAGTGTAACATTTTACCTTGCTGTCCTGCTGGTCTTTGACCTCCTTCAGGTACCTTGCCTTGTTGACCTCTTGCTGTACATCCTTTTCAATGAGTTTGAGGCGAGATCGCTCCTCATACTGCATTGGATAGGAACAGGAGTTTAATACTACTCTTAGAGTACATGGTCATTTCAAAGCAATTGCATAAGATCAAGGAACTGTCATTTTCATGTCATTATCAAATCTCAAATCTCTAACAGTGTTTGCTCTCCTTAACATCCCTACCAGCTGTTTACAGAGAACGTCCTCTGTCTGTGTGACACATGATGCAGTTTGCAGGCCATCTTTCTGTCCCCTGTCCCTATCACTGAATTCAACAAATCATTTACTGGACATTTCCAACACAGAACAAAATACTTTCACATGAGGCTATACGGATTCAGTCCAAGTTTTGATCATTCATCACAATGGGGATGTGGTCACAAATGTACATCCTGCCCACCTGGAATCACTGGTCGACTGATGTTGCTTCAGTTTCTTAGCTCCTTCCTCCAACAGAAACTCTCTCATGTCAGCCAGAGTAACATTCTCAGCAATCTGGCCTTCCCCTTGCAGCTTCACTAGATTCATCATGTGTTCCTTCTGAAATATGATCAAATAAAAACTGTATTTGCATATTTTAGATACTGTATGTACCAACATGAGGAAAGGGCATGTTACAGAGATTATTTGAGCGATTATTTCAAATGTCTATAATCAAGTTACTTCATGTGTGATCTCAACTAAATGTTTATTTTAGAACACTGAACATTACCATCTGTATTCTGAAGGATTTGTCAAGGTCAGTTTGAACAGTATCCAGGTACTGTTTGAAGGTGTTGTACTCCTTCAACGAGCATACAACCTTGGGAAGATACCACATTATGTGAGAAATAAATATGGTCTGGATTAAAGTGTATCCTGAAACATCATTAATTAAGTTCAGTTTCACCTTACAATGGTAAGGAGTAATACGCATCACATGAACTTACTTTGTCATCTTCCGTGATGAAGTTTTGCTTCTTCAACTTGTCATGCATGTCCTTCTTATGGTAGTAATCATTGAGGTTTGGGTCATGCAAGCTGCTGTAACTGGGCCTTATAATGTGACAGTTGGGGTCACTGATGTTGAAATCGGTTGTTGGCTGGAACAACTGGAGGAATGACATTAGTAGTTTACTTTTACTGCACCACAGTCTGGCGCTTGGTAAGTAAGAGGGTCACTTTTAAAATGCAATCTTTCTTTATAATTCTCTAACTGCTCTGATGGGCCTAGATGAGGGGAAAGCTGGTAAAACATGATGAGTTTGGCCCTTGGATTTTGCTCTGACCATCATGTCTTTTTAAAGAAGGATTGTGAAGCTAATCTGAATCTGATAAAGCGTGTACTGTAATTTCCTCTTTCGCAGATGGTCTAATTGCATTTTACCAAGTAATAAAACACTAGACTGAGTCTCAATCCACAGAGACCTGCTGACTGGATCAGATAGCTGTAAAACAAGATGTTAGTAACTAAAACATGTCCTACGACAGAATAGGTGGAATCTACTAGCCATCTTGTTTATGACTCCCCAGTCATTTCAGATGTACTCATGTCTTGAGAGTAGTGGCTATGTTACTGGACAGGGCCTTGCTTATACCTATCCAGTCCTTTCAAATATACACAACTGTCTTGGGGAGTAGGGACTAGGGTCTGTTTCTGTACAGAGCCTACATGTCTACCTTTACTTTCATTGGCAATATTCTGATCTGAAATGAGGTGTAGTGTGTCACGGGGCCTACCTTTTCACCCAGGCGTAACCTGGTCAACGTGAGGCCAACCCCAGGTAAAACAGGAAGTTTGGTCATTGCAGCCAATCTGCTCCGAGTATTCTCAGGAGTCTTTCTCAAAATCTGAGGAGGCCTTCCCACTGGTGGATGAGGATGCTTGGCTGATTTAGGGGGTATCCCCATTGTCTCAGGAGCCAAGGAGGCGTTCTTCTGAAAAAGAAGCAACTCAGCTATATGCATACATACTGTAAAAACTGCATTTTGTGCACATATGGGCATTTGGTAAATTTTTAGGTGAATTCAACAGTTGTATTGCAGTGCCATGTTAAGTAAGCCTGATTTCACACCCTTCTTATTTGAGAGTTACAGTAAAGTTGAGAGTTACAGTAAGCAGAGTACACCATAACCACAATTGTCAAGAGTCGAATGACTAAAATAAAATGACATAAAATGCTTTGTTAGTAAATGTAGCCTACCTGTTTTCCTTTCGAAGCTTGTTCCATACCGCAACTTGCAGAAATGAGCTTCACGTCTGTCGATACGATTATATATCAATACAAGCCCATTGTTACGATGACGTCATCACCGTTGACATTTGTCAAATTTGCCAAGTCAATCACTTTTTCTGTCGTGCCAGCGCCAAGCTATCTCCATGACAACCTCTGAATTTCTAATAAAATGTCATACGTTTAACAAGTCACACAAATTAATGAATTCACAGCTTAGAAAACAATAACTCCATTTAATTATAAAGACGGCTGTGGATGAAGATGAGTACACGAAAAAGCAATTTATCAATTTACACAAGAGATAGCGCAGTGGCGAAGCTACTCACGACCGGCCGGGTGAAAATGTCTTTGATTGGCCCCACATGTTCGAATAATGACAGCTATTAAACTACTGTTAATAACTGGCGAGACGTCCTTTGCATTATACCATGAGATAGGCTATATCAACAATCCCCTTCCATCCGCTACGAAAAGATACCTACTATTCACTCATTTGATGTGTCTTGTGTTCAGCAAAATCATCTACTTTCAAGTCCAAATCCCTGTCTCTGAGGTTCTCAGTCGTTGCTATTAGTGTGGTACAAGCAGCTACACTTTAAAACAACATGAGCTGTTCTCTTTTAGTCTGTTATGTCTGAATTTGAATGGCATCTTCTCTTCGTATTTTTTTTTCCATAGTTCGCTTTCTAGACTGGACTCGAGTAAAAGTCTATGCCCTGACCTCGATGTTTTCATCGATCACTTAAAGAAAGAAACGATAGGATCGATTGGTCAGAGGGTCACTTCACTATTTATATTGTCCAAACTTCGAGCCTGACTGCCTGGATTTATCGCTAACACTCATGCAATATGTGTTCCATCATATTACGTAAATCCGTAATATTATGTCTATCTCACGGTCCTATTGTTGCATGTTGCTCACATGAGTCAAGGGTGAGTGCACAACCATCTGTGATACAAAACCCTGGGTCTATTGGCAGAGGTAGTATACGTACACATTTTAATGAATAGGCTTATAGTCACACACATATAGTACATACACATGGACTTACACATGTGTAGGAGAAAGTGTTCTAGTTATTCCCTTGTCAAACTGTAGTTTAAGGAATTGAGTTTGAATATATGATAATACATTCGAACTTTCTAAAAACTCAGCAAAAAATTTACACTGAGTTGTTGTTTTTTTCTTCTTCACAGGCTCTCATTAAGCTTGATGACAATGGAAGCAAACTCCTGATAATTCACAAAGTCGGCACCGATGATGTTCACACAAGCTGGGCCCTCTCCGGGTCTCTGGTTTTTCACCCATGACATCAGCGTAGGGAAACTCCTCAGTGTTGATGTGCGCATGATGTCACAGAGGTGCCAGAACACACACTTGCCAGTCTGTCAGATTCAGACCGCAGACGAAGAACTGAGCTGTCAAACACAGTGATCAAATCTCGTATTAAACTCTATTCCACGCACAGTGCATTCATTCTGGCCAGAGACACACAGGGCTAAAAGCACTGCACTAGTATGTGAGGAATCATTCTCAAAATATATCTCTCAGTTATTCCATCCAATTATTAAGGTATATCCCATAACATCGTTGTCATCTAAAACTAGTCCAAATCATTTTTTTTGTGCATTTATCAACTGTATACCATCATGTAAATATGGTGTTTCCACACTACAGTGTTTCAGTAGTAGGTCACTAACATGGTCTTCCGGCCTTTAGCTTCGCATTCAGGACTGCTATGACTTTTTTTTTTTTTTTCGACTGCTATGACTCGTCCAGGGGTCCTTGGGGAAGGTCCATGGCTTCCTGATTTCGTTTTCATTGTATGAGACAATGACTTGCTGTTTTGAGTCCCAGCAGCTTTGCAGAGAGGGAGGTTTCTGGATGAGACACATATGTATAAGTTACATGATGGTAGTGGTAAGCAGCAAGTCTAATTTAGGAGGGCTGTAATGTGTGCACAGTGTTCTTCGATAACACACCTGATTCAAATGCTATTGGTCGAATGAAAACAATGACAAGTTGAGTCAATAGTTTCACTAGGCTGTAACAAAAGCCTGCACACTCCTGTTTGTGTGGTCAGATAGTTTCAGCTTATGCACATTTAAAATATTTAACAGTTTCTGGGTATTTACCTTAAGATAAGAGAACCCACAGTGGTATAAATGTTGTTACATTGAAAAAGTGCGAGCGTGAAGGTGTTCACCATAGATATGGAACAACAGAGTAGAACTGTTCTATCTGTTCTATCTCTATGATATTTAAGAAGAATGCTTCTCTATGACAGCATTGTGATTGAGATTCTCTGTCATGATCTGAGCAGGTTGCCAACTCTCTAAGTGTTGTATTGACCTGTAGAGGACCTGTTTCCCAACTCAACCAATAAACCAATAATGACCCACGCCAGCAATAGTTATACATCATCATTCAACAAAGTGCATGCAAGAAAAACAGAACATCTGGGATAAGTTCCATTCAGAGAAACCTACAAGTCAGCTCACTCCACCTGCCACGGCTTATTCGCTTTTTATTTGTTTATTTTAGGAGGCAGACTGAGATTTGAAACTGTAAGTCAAAATGGAACTTATTTCCACTAAAACAATGATTTTCATTGGAACATCATGGGCACAGGAAATAAAAATGTAGAACTTTCACTGGAGTGGCCCTTTAAGTGTGTGGTATGATATCTGCACAGATTCCAAGCAAAAATGAATTTCTTTGCCATGAGTACGATTATGTTGATTAATGATTGTCTGTCTGACACTAAGTCATCCAATAGTGCCTTTTGTAAGGTTATTTCTAGATGAATATTAACATGGAAAAGGTCATCCAATCAAGGGGCACATGAGCTCATTCATATTGTTGTGTGTGTGGAGTAACTCTCACTGTGAAACATGAACAAAAGACCATCACACCTTTCATGATGCTCACTAATTTTATTCGTGTCTACTGTGTCTAATATACCAAGGATATTAGTCTTCTCAGATGTTACTGGAGGGCATCTTAATCTGGGTTTGATTAACGAGCGTTGGCCAAGCCGATCATGTTCTTGGCTCTGTTGAAGATGGAATAGTACTGTCTGATGAAGACATCACCCAGGATCCACAGGTTGGAGCCACCACTCTGGAAACCGGTGCTGCAGCCATAGTAGGCGGACTGTAGTGGTGAGACAGATTTGGTCAGACTTGATTTTACACACACACACACACACACACACACACACACACACACACACACACACACACACACACACACACACACACACACACACGCACACACACACACACACACACACACACACACACACACACACACACACACAGTGGTGGTCTTACCCGGCGGATATAGGTAGAGCCTGGCAGAGTGAAGGCCTTTCCTTGGATGTTGAAGGTCAATGTAGGCAAGCTGTTAATGCTGTTACAGTTCACAACATACTGAGGGAGGTAGAGAAAGAGGGGGTTAGTGAGAGAGAAAAGGAGCGAATGACATAATCACCACCCTCTGCTATGAGAATGGGACTGTTAAAAGCCTATCTTTTTATTACAATCCACACACTGTGCAATCGCTGAGTCATTCGGGCTACAGTAGGCTACAGTAGGCTACTTACGTCTCCATTCTGGTAGCTGGCTCCCACAGCGTTGTTTATGTTGTAGATGTCACCTTGGGGTCCGGCAATCAGAGAGGTGCCAGTGTCGATGATAGCTTGGCACCCACCATTGCAAGCCACAACCCGGCCGTTGACGGTGACACTGTGGTAGACATGCCATGCAGATGTAACCCTTTCATTAACCCCAATTTCAATAGTGCTTGAGTGCTGCCGGTGCTTGAAATGTGTCGGACCCTTTTATAACCCTCTATGACCCTCTATAAACATGTAAAACCGCTACCATATTCTGTCTGCAGTAATCTGTTAGTAATGAAATATTATATGACCATAAACAACCTGCTTAAACCCTCCATAAGCGTCCAAACCCCCTATGGTGCTGTACCTGTCCATAGTGATCTGCCAGTACATCTGGGAGGACAGGGGGATCCAGGTGACCGGGCCATGGTAATGGCTGTGGTCAACACCACCGAAGGTCATCACACTACCACTCGCAGAGTTACTGAAGGGAGAGAGAGAGAGAGAAAGAGAGAGGGGAAGGGGGGGTTACATATTTGTAGAGTCAAAAGAGTCTGATAGCCATCCACACCTGGTCAGGTAAAAACAGACTATTTAGGCTGCCTAAAAGAGAGAACTGTTGAGGAAAAGATGCAACGGACTCTCCAGCACCTTCTCCGTTCAGATAAAGAGATACTCTCTCCAGCTCCTTACCTGCTCAGGTAGACACCGAAAATGTCTTTGTCGAGGAGACCCTCAGTCATCATGTTGTCAAACACAGGTGTGGCCCCAGAGGCTGCCAGCCGAGGGTAAGCCAGACCCAGGATACCATCTGCTGTCATATGGGCCAGGAAGGGAGCCTCGGTCTGACTCAAGCCAAAGATCTGGTTCTTGACGGCGATCTGACCCACCTGAGGAGAACACATGATGGAAATTACCAGAAGAACAGATCTAGGTGGACTGAAATACCAGGTATCACGATGACATGTGAATAAGTCACGTTCTAATCGCATGACAGGTCACAAAACCTACACAACACCACCTTGGTATTAAGCATGGTTGTGTTCCTCACCACAACAGTATCGTATCCCTCGATACCAGTCATGCTGCCAGTTCCGTACTGGATGGCGAGGCTTTTGCCAGCGTTCTTATAGGTTGAACTTTTGTTCGGGTTGAACTTTTTGTGGTTTTCTGTAAGGAGAGGAGAGATGGTTATCTTTGACTAGGTCATTCACCAACTTGTTATTACACTGTGTGTGTGTGTGTGTGTGTGTATATTTATGCTGTGTACTGTACATACGGCAGGCCGTGCTACTGCAGTAGACAGAGGGCACCCACAGGTTGGAGGAGCCAGAGTCAAAGATCACTTTGAAGGACTGAGGGGGAGTACCAATAGTGATCACACCATAGTAGGCCAACTAGGGAGAGGAGAGCCATAGGTAAACCATAAGACAAGATAGACAAAGGCAGAACTCCCATGAAAGCAAAAATGGCAATTCATCATTTAGCAGTCAAATTAAAGGCAGTGTGCTGTGACCGCCAGGCCAGTCTCTTACATCAGCGTCGTTGGTCATGGTTTCAGTGGAGACGTAGAGGCTCTGGTCGAACTTGGACTGGGGGTTGTAAGGGTACTTCACCCTATACTCCTCCCACAGACCCTGCTCCTCCAGATTCTCCCTGGCACTCTTCCCCTTTATCAGAGGAATGCTGCAGGGAACAAAATGAACAGCATAAACAATGACTTGTATTCAATATATTACACATTAAATAATCAAATCACTCATGGAGGAAATGGAGCAAAGTAAAATGTGTTCTTTTGATATTCCGAACGCATCCATTCATCGTGGTGCAAGGCCATGGCTCTGAACTTACTGGATGAGACACTCTGAGAGTGCCACCATGGCACATAAGACGATAGCCCACTTCATGATGTCTGCTCTGGTACGGTTCAACCTGGCAATCAACAAACACATCAGTCTAGTTCTTTGTAGTGCACCTGTAGGTGTTTAACAGCAACCTGAGACTTAGGGCCCTAAAAGGGCAAGAAGAGGCAGCGGTGGTAAGGAAAACCTCAAGAGGTACAGTAGGAAGAAACCTTTGGAGGAGCAAGACTTACCTGTGGATCCTTGAGCACGGGTGACATGAGATAGGTGTGTGTGGTGTCTTTTATACAGGTAGGCCAGCACCTGTATCTACCTTCATCTTGCTTTATCACAGTGATAAGCTACAAAACACACAGGCATTTTCCATTGCAGATGGAAAGTAATGGCGGAATAATGGATAACCTTGTGACAATGTCTAACTTTGAAAAAGTGCATTTCATGATGTCACATGGGACACAGAGGGCATGATTTTTGCTTTGTAATAATCATGCGGCATGCAAATGTGATTCAGGTCTTGGATTTCAATGTTTTTTAATGTCAAGGTACAATAATTATGAATATTATTATGTAGAGCGATATATCATTATATCATTCAGGTGAGGTGGAAAAGTGAGGACATGGGAAACCGTAAGGGAAGAAAAGGGACATTTTAAATTCAAGGGCTGGAATTATAGTTATTATTATTTTATTTTTTTGGGGGGGGGGGGTCTAGTGAATAGTGACAGTAGCTCATGACACAGTTACATGGCAACAAAAGGTATTAACTACGGAAAACACGACTGGATTTGAATTTAGTTTAACTACCAAAGCTACTGCAAAATGTACAGTAGTTAAACTAATAGCTACATGTAGTGGAACTACTTACCAACACGAAACAGGCAATCTGCATGATAAGAATGAGTGATTACAGGTATGAATGATATGAAACGTTCCAAGGATATTGGATCGCCCAGAGTGGAAACATTCATAAGGACGTCAGTGGCAGACTGACAGATAGGAATAAGAAACAGAGATTATATTTGTAACAAGGTCCGTTGTACACAGAGGCAGACGCAGTGTTCGCTAAAGGGAATAGTCCCGTTTATTTTCACAAAGTCAATCACGTTCCACAGTACGTGTTTAGGCTTTCCAGCCTTTCCAAAACCCACTCGTCAACTTTCCAGTTTCCGTCTCTCTGTCTCTCGACGTTCCCAGCCCACCTACTGAAAAAGCAGAGGCACACACATCTTAAGTATCTAGTCAACGAGGCTTCATTTGCAACAGGTGTGGAACGGAGCCTCGCCGACATAACCCTGGCCACGGTCCTGTAGCTCCCTCTACAGGCCGAACGCTGCATGTCCCCCCACAATATTTATATCAAAAGAACATTGTGTCTTTTAAGACTACAAAGGAAAGAAAGCACAGTGTGTGTTCCAAGCGCCATTTTGTCTTTATTGGTCTGCAGAAAAATGTATTCCACACTGTCCAAATGAGATTACAAATACAAGCATTTTAAAGGTCAGCCTGTATATGGCAGACATACACGAAGTACAACGTATCCAAAAGCTCTTAATTCATTTTGCTTTGGCGTGCAGGAGATACAACAGCATGGGCAAAGCATGGGTAAAGAGGTAGACAAACGTGGACAAGTTGTCTCTTGAAGTACTTTTCTATGGTCTTCAAGGGCTGTCAGGGTTTTATTTAACATTTCTGATATACACTACATTGGTGGTAGATTAGGATCTCCTACACACAAGTCCACTTACTCATAAAGAAGCATTAAGCTGGTCTAGGTCTATCATGTATCATGGCTATAGCACTGTTTCAATAACAGTGTATTACAATAGTCATACAGTGTTTTCACTGAGGTAATTATCAGTCATAGCCCAGTGCAGATACAAGCATTGTACATCAGGGGAGGCTGGTGGAGACAGAAATCGGAGGATGGGCTCATTGTAATGCATGGATTGGAATGCCACATGTTTGATACCATTCCTCATTCTACTCCATGCATTACAATGAGCCCGTCCTCTGATTTCAACCTCCATCAGCCTCCACTAATCAGATGTGTCTCAGTGTCTCAGTCCTTCTCTGTCTCTGGCCCATCTGAAGTCCAGGCCTTCCTCTTCACAGGCACCCCCTCACTGATGCGTCTCCTGTCCCCCTCCTCACTCCTGGGCCTGGCCACACCAGAGGCACCCCCACCCCCACCCCCACCACCTCCACCAGGGGCCTGAGTGGGCCTCTGAGCCGCATCGGCAGAGTGAGAGCTCCCAGAGTGCCAGGCCCTTCGTCTGGGGAACCAGCCAGCTCCAGGGGGCCACATAGGCCCGACCTCCAAGCCCAGACCGGAGCTCCCCTGGGCAGACTTGGCTGCCTCAGATGGGTGGGTATCTCTGGATAGATGTGGCTGAGGCTGGAGGATGGCCGACATAGAGTAGGAGCTACAAATGTGTGGGAAAGAGGGGTTGACAGAGGAGGTAGAGAAGGAGTGAAGGATGTTGGGGTTAAATGAAGGAGGAGAGGAAGGGAGAGAGATGCGAGGCTTGGGGGGTAGCAGAGCTGTCCTTCTCCCCATTCTTTCCCCTACTCGTCTTTCCCCTCCACTAGCTGATCCTCCTCTTCCTTCACCTCTTCCTTCTCCTTCTCCTTCTCTTCCTCTTTCATCCCAGTCCCTCCTCCTCCTCCTCCTCTGCACCTCCTCTAACTTAACCTCCAGACCGTGAACGTCTTCGGTCAGCTGGTTGACCCGGTCGAACCGTGAGAGCAGACCGTTGACGCAAGGCAGCAGGCGGTCCAGATAAAGCTGGAGATCAAAGCTCGGCTCGGACACACCCAAGTCCTCAGAGCCCAGGGAGAGGGCTGAGGACAGGGGACGGGGGGAGGAGAGGGAGGAAGAGAGGGGGGAGGAGAGGGAGGAAGAGAGGGTGGAGAGACGTGATTCCTGGGATGACCTGGAAGGAGGCACCACCATGCCCTCAAACTTCACCCTGTGTCTGAACTGGAGAGAGGGAGAGAGAGACATGGTAGACATGGTGGGGACATGGTAGATTTTGTCACATTTCATCTGTATTCTTCCCAAACCTGTATTAATTCATGAATCAATTCCTACAGTATTGTCGCTGAACTTTTGTTTTATATCCAAACATGTCAGCCACTGTCTTATTTATGAATATGCCTAGTTCTTAAATGTTTTTGCTTTTCTAATAGGATTATTAATTGTCTCGCAGGATAGTGATGGGATCACATTTTTGTAATTTAGCAGCAGATCACCTTCCGGTGTAAATACCATGGACCGAGTGCAATCTTCCCCACCATACTGTACTGAAAACAAACTCCACTAACTTAGGTTGTGTGGCAATAAAAAGGAACTTGTATTGTATCATGCAAAAATATAAATCACTATCTTGAAGAACACATACTCTAAGAGTATGAATTAGGCTGTTTGGGAGAAGCTTTGAATCCTAAGCAACCTGCCCAGTGCTGAGTAGGCCTACATGTTTTTTGAAGTACAACATACAGCACTATAACAGGTATCAAAGCTGTGTGCTAGAAAACCTTGTATAGTTATGGGTGGTGGTGCTCATTTTTGAATGTCCTGTCTTTTGCGGCTTTTGACAAGCCATAACTTCTCACTTAAAACATAGTTTTTGGTCATTAATTGCTATATGTACTGGCATACAGTGGAGTGAGTGAAAGTACGATGAAATGCTCGCAAGCGCTCCTCTTCTAAACATACATGCATTCTAAAGTATTCGGACCCCTTAACTTTTTCCATGTTTTGTTATGTTGCAGCCGTATTCTAAAATGGATTAAATTCATTTTTTCCCTCATCAATCTACACACAATACCCCATAATGACAAAGTGAAAGCAGGTTTTTAGAAATGTTTGCTAATGTATTCAAAAGAAAAAACTGAAGTATCACATTTACATAAGTATTCAGACCCTTTGCTATGACACTCGAAATTGAACCCCGGTGGATCCTGTTTCCATTGATCATCCTTGAGATGTTTCTATTACTTGATTGGAGTCCACCTGTGGTGAATTCAATTGATAGAACATGATTTGGAACGGCACACACCTGTCTATATAAGGTCCCACAGTTGACAGTGCATGTCAGAGCAAAAACCACCAGGCCACAATATACAGTTTGGGGGTGGAGCCTAAGCCATTTTAAGTTGTTGGGTCCACCTTTCACCACAAGGGGGTAGCAAAGCATGTTGGACAGCTGTACAGAGAAACATCCCTTGTATCTGATGGCTTCACAAGATACACAACAGATCTTGGAATCCATTACCTTCGTTCGAGTGACATTTATTGTGATTGTGTTCTAAGTGGACATAGTGGGAATTATGTAGGAATATTCAACGCCGTAGAGGCGTAAAACGGTCCGAGACTCAGCCGAAGGTGAACGGACTCCCGCCAAGCCTCGGGCCGATTCAGCTGTTTCCGTTTACCAGGTGCCTCATGACACACCTATGACATTTCTCTAGTCAGACCAACAGCAAGTTCTACATAATAACCGATTAAGACACGGCTTTCGGGCGCCATCAGATAATGTCCTAGAGCATTGCATCGAGAACGAGTTAAGTTCGTAGTTAATACAGTTACAGTTAATACAGTTATTAAATGTATAACATATCGCATTCACATGCCCATAGACGATCTATGGTGAAGACCAAAGTGCTAACTTTTTTTGATGAATGCTAGTCTAACTAAGTTGCAGATACAGCAACATTGCTATGTTGTGACGGCTTTTGAACGTGCTGCCCTCCACTCAATAGTAGTAGTTTCAAGACGTGGATGGATGGATGGATGAGAGATTGGCTACGATATTCGCTGGAATCAAACCAATAAACTATATGGTTTAGTAAATGCTTAGCTTTCGCCTGGACTAGCTATAGCTTGCTAGCTACGTTATGTGAACGCTATTGCAGATAATCATAATGACATGAATGAAAGGGGTGCCTTTACTAGGATAACAATGTTTTCCCTTCTGTTTCACAATAAGTGTGGTCATGTTACAATTAGAATAGGCTTACGTTCTAGTATCATATACAAATAAATGAGGCCTATGTGTGTAAACCAACAAACATATACCTGCGTTAGTGTTTCAGAATCAGAATTCTTTTATTTGGCCAAGTATATTTGCACATACAGGAAATTGACTTGGTGAGGTTGCTGCATGGACATAAAAAACAATAGCAAGTATTGCCAGAAAATTTACAAAATAGCAAAATATTAACAAAATTTACAAATTTACAGCACACAGCTTTTTGTCTTAAGTAGGTGGGCAGAAGCCCCCAAATGGGCTTCCATGATGGACTCAGGTTTTAGGTGGGGGACAACAGACCTGTTCAATGAAGCACTGACCTGCATATTCTTCTGTATGCAGTCTGTCCTCTATAGGTGTGTACCATCACTCTGAAGAGGATGAATGAGGCTGTTCGAGAGAAGCTTTGAATCCTAAGCAACCTGCCCAGTGGTGAGTACATGTTGTTTGAAGTACAGTAGACCAACATACAGCAACATTAACACAACATTAAAGCTGCGTGCTGGAAAACCTTGTTAGTGCACAGGTGATGTTATGGGTGGTGATGCTCATTTTGAATTTCCTGTATTTTGCAGCTTTTGACAAGCCATAACTTCTCATTTAAAACATAGTTTTTGATCATGAATAAGGACTCATACTGTTAAATTGCTTTTTTGGTTTTAAATATTCAACCATTCAGTCCCAATTATGTTTGAGGGGGATATGACATGTTCCATTCAATTCAGTAACTCAACCTCTAAACAAGGCCAACCTCCAAGCAAGTAAGCCCATAGGATGTTCACGTTAATATGTGACTACCTGCCATACCTTGTGTTTGTGTTATGTTGCAGTTGTGTTATGTTACAGTTGGCAACTAAATGCACAAAACTGAAGGTTAGCACTGTTAATACATAATCCAATCTCAAAATGAGCATTGAATCCAATAAATAAGCAAACTGTAAGTGCTTTTGTTAACCAAAACTTACATTTTAGACAGAAATGCTGGGTTATGTGCAAATTACTTTACATATACTTAAGTGTATTAACATTATATTGTAATGGTATTGTTCAAAGCTGTTGTTGAAATGGTTTACTCAAGGCCTGAGATGACCAAGATATCTACTTGCCAAATGGAGTCTCTAATTAATCCCATTAAGGTGTGAATCCTTAACAACATGTCCAGTGCTGAGTGTAAACTATGTTGTTTGAAGTACAGTAGCCCAACAAAGCTACTGTAGTAACAGTCATATTTTGGCACTCAATTGAATTTCCGGTCTTTTTCGGCTATTGACAACTCAAAATATCTAACTTAAAAACATATGTTTTTGTATCGAATATAAATATCTATCTATCTGCAATGTATAGTGAACAGAGGAGCAACTGTGTATGAAATGTACATGTTACATTGAAGAGGCAACTGTGAGAAAGGCCAAGATGGACATCGTAAGGACAAATATCAGAAAGACTGAAAAGAACTGGACAGGGTGTTCTCTTTCATTTTGAATATATTTTTACATTATTTCAATGCAATTCAAAATAATACAGGCAACTGAGTCCCTCTCAGTTCTCACTCTTTCTCTGAGGTGAGGTTCTGGAGACAGTTCTTCTTCTGGTAGATAAACCACGGCGTGAAGGAGGGTGTGAGGTGGGTGGGGTAGGTGCAATGGGCGGAAATGCGTTGAGGGTGTCCCGAAGGGAGGTCATCCAGGCCAGCATGTTCTCATCGACTCCTTCCTCATCTGAGCCAGCCTGACTCAGGGCCTTCTCTGGAGTAGAGGATTCTCCATCAGACGAGGACGTACTGGTCGATTGCACGGCCTCAGTGGGGAAGAAAAGGGGGTTTCTATAGACGGTGTGAATTTTCACCTTCTTTGGAGGGACACCCGGGTTATCTATCAGGTGATGCGTTGGTCGCCATGGCAACCCCAGCTTCTCCTGTCTGCCTGGGGTGAGGAGCCGGTTAACATCCAGGACCGACATGGTGGACGACAGTTGGAGCGGCACTGGGGATGTGGATTTCCCGTCCTCTTCATCTGTGTCAGATATCCTCTGACTCTCTGCTTCAGTCACATTGGGTGATGGGGAGATGGAGCGTAGCTGCTCTTCCATGGACACAGACCCCTTCGAATATGAAATCTGTTCAGTAACTTTTCCCTTTAAAGGAAAATTAGGGAGTGCAGAGAAGAGGCCTCTGCTGCATGCAAAATGATCATTGCCTGCGGACATCGAAACATATTTGTCTTTAAGGGAAGTCACACAATTGACTGGGGAGGGTGGTTTTAAAGAACCTTGACTAACCACAGAGTTAGACATCTCTCCATCTGTTGGGGGCACAGAGACTTCATGTGAGACCAATGTGCCGGGCTCCTGAAGCAGTACGAGGTCCTGATCCAGTATGTTATTAAACACACTTCCCATGAGGCCTGTGGCAATGTAGTCCATGTTTTTTGATGACATCCAGGTCCCTGGATGTCCATCGTCTAGCTCGGACTGGAGCCCGGCCTCCTCCATCTCAGCATGTGCCACCTCTAAAGCCGACATCGTAGGAGATTGGCTGTCAAATGGCTCTGGATTTACCGCTTCAACATCAAAAAATGTGTTTAGCCCAATGTTGCCCTGCATTACATGGTCCTTCACATCCTCCAGCATATTGGTAACCACATCCAGGGCAGTTTTGCTTGCCTTTGCAGTGGCCACTTGAAATACTTTAGGGCAGACCTGTTGAACCTTTACGATGACTTGCTGCTTGACCTCCTCCAAAATACCGGCGATCAACGTCGTCACATAGCTGTTGAGCTTTTCTTCATTCATGGATGATGGATCATCCGATTGACCGCTGGGCTTTTTATCTTTATTCCCCCCGAGAATCCTGCAGACGGGCTCGTCGCTGGGTTTAAATGGATTGACAACCCGAGAAACACACTTCAGCATGTCAGAAGCAATTCTGGCACTGCAAGCCCGTTGTGCTGCTGGTTTCGACCCTCGTGCCGAAGTCTTGAGTTTCACCTCACACTTGATTGACTCGGCTAGCCGCCTCCTGACGCCCTTTGTCCCTAGATGGTCTAGGACAGCATGCCTGACAACTGATTTTAGCTGCGTCTGACACGTTGCTTTGGTGAAGGCGCCTGATTTCAGAGTCTTCGCCAGTATTGGGTAACTGGGGAGCCTCACGACAGGTCCTTTCGAACTCTTCCTCTCTGATTGTCTTATTTTCTTGCCTTGAATAATTTTAGACTGTAAGTAGAAGTATAATTATTATTTTCTTTTCATGTTCTCCAATCCTATTTACTCATTTCAAAGCTACATCTATTCTACCCCTTAAAACAAAAAAGGTACTAGGTAACAGCTTATTAATACAATGTTGTTACTAGTGTAATTATCAAGTTGTTACACAGTTAAAGAGGCAATGTAATGCAAAGTGTGACCTTGAAAGTGTATAATGAGTAACATCAATATACTAACCCTGACCCTAAAAATACCAACAATGTTATTTCATCTGTACCTGCTCTGTCTCGTTCGCCTTCTCCACCTTCACTCTGGCGTTGCTGGGCAGAGGTGCAAGGCGTTCCAGGGTTCGTCTCCTTTGGAGCAGGCAATGCTCATCCATTGGAGTCATCCCTACAAATACAGAAAATGTCAAATGACATATATTCACAATCTATTATTAATTGGCAATGAACATGTCAATACTGTGGCCACCATACATTACAGAATTACAGAAATGCCCCTCAAAAACAATAGGCAGTGAATATATATGTATTAGTTACGATACTTTGTCAGTGAAACTGACTTACCTGCCAGTGAAACAATCTTTTTCACAGTATAGATAATTGATGTGATTTTGTTTTACATGTTGATTTTAAATGGTCTTGAAACTTTCAACCCCAAATCCCATGACTTAATGTGAAATCTTACCAAGTTGTGGTGTTTCATATAGTTGTTCCAGGAGCCTTTTGCCATTGCTACTGGCTTCTGTCATTATTTTATAGTCATGGATGTTATTCACCATCTCTTGCATTTTTCTCTGCTGAATGGCTTGTTTTAGTTCGTACATACTTTTTTTCTGTGAGGAGAAACATTATTTGGATATGTCCAAGGTAAAAACAAGGTTATTGAATTGGAACTTGTCAACCTAGCTGCCACATAAGCTATCACCCTTCTTGTGACATTGAAGTGCAAAAATACTAAAGGTTTATTGTTCTAGGGTAAAAACATTGACATTTGTACACAGCTTCCATGGCTTAAAACAGATGTGTTGGTTCTATCATTCCATACATCTCTGAATTATTGAAGCTGGATGTGCTGTTAGTTTTTAATACGTTTTTGGGAGCTTTGTAAAATATAAAAGTGTAACATTTTACCTTGCTGTCCTGCTGGTCTTTGACCTCCTTCAGGTACCTTGCCTTGTTGACCTCTTGCTGTACATCCTTTTCAATGAGTTTGAGCCGAGATCGCTCCTCATACTGCATTGGATAGGAACAGGAGTTTAATACTACTCTTAGAGTACATGGTCATTTCAAAGCAATTGCATAAGATCAAGGAACTGTCATTTTCATGTCATTATCAAATCTCAAATCTCTAACAGTTTTGCTCTCCTTAACATCCCTACCAGCTGTTTACAGAGAACGTCCTCTGTCTGTGTGACACATGATGCAGTTTGCAGGCCATCTTTCTGTCCCCTGTCCCTATCACTGAATTCAACAAATCATTTACTGGACATTTCCAACACAGAACAAAATACATTCATAAGAGGCTATACAGATTCAGTCCAAGTTTGAATCATTCATCACAATGGGGATGTGGTCACAAATGTACATCCTGCCCACCTGGAATCACTGGTCGACTGAAGTTGCTTCAGTTTCTTAGCTCCTTCCTCCAACAGAAACTCTCTCATGTCAGCCAGAGTAACATTCTCAGCAATCTGGCCTTCCCCTTGCAGCTTCACTAGATTCATCATGTGTTCCTTCTGAAATATGATCAAATAAAAACTGTATTTGCATATTTTAGATACTGTATGTACCAACATGAGGAAAGGGCATGTTACAGAGATTATTTGAGCGATTATTTCAAATGTCTATAATCAAGTTACTTCATGTGTGATCTCAACTAAATGTTTATTTTAGAACACTGAACATTACCATCTGTATTCTGAAGGATTTGTCAAGGTCAGTTTGAACAGTATCCAGGTACTGTTTGAAGGTGTTGTACTCCTTCAACGAGCATACAACCTTGGGAAGATACCACATTATGTGAGAAATAAATATGGTCTGGATTAAAGTGTATCCTGAAACATCATTAATTAAGTTCAGTTTCACCTTACAATGGTAAGGAGTAATACGCATCACATGAACTTACTTTGTCATCTTCCGTGATGAAGTTTTGCTTCTTCAACTTGTCATGCATGTCCTTCTTATGGTAGTAATCATTGAGGTTTGGGTCATGCAAGCTGCTGTAACTGGGCCTTATAATGTGACAGTTGGGGTCACTGAGGTTGAAATCGGTTGTTGGCTGGAACAACTGGAGGAATGACATTAGTAGTTTACTTTTACTGCACCACAGTCTGGCCCTTGGTAAGTAAGAGGGTCACTTTTAAAAGGCAATCTTTCTTTATTATTCTCTAACTGCTCTGATAGGCCTAGATGAGGGGAAAGCTGGTAAAACATGATGGAGTTTGGCCCTTGGATTTTGCTCCATGTCTTTTTAAAGAAGGATTGTGAAGCTAATCTGAATCTGATAAAGCATGTACTGTAATTTCCTCTTTCGCAGATGGTCTAATTGCATTTTACCAAGTAATAAAACACTAGACTGAGTCTCAATCCACAGAGACCTGCTGACTGGATCAGATAGCTGTAAAACAAGATGTTAGTATCTAAAACATGTCCTACGACAGAATAGGTGGAATCTACTAGCCATCTTGTTTATGACTACCCAGTCATTTCAGATGTACTCATGTCTTGAGAGTAGTGGCTATGTTACTGGACAGGGCCTTGCTTATACCTATCCAGTCCTTTCAAATATACACAACTGTCTTGGGGAGTAGGGACTAGGGGCTGTTTCTGTACAGAGCCTACATGTCTACCTTTACTTTCATTGGCAATATTCTGATCTGAAATGAGGTGTAGTGTGTCACAGGGCCTACCTTTTCACCCAGGCGTAACCTGGTCAACGTGAGGCCAACCCCAGGTAAAACAGGAAGTTTGGTCATTGCAGCCAATCTGCTCCGAGTATTCTCAGGAGTCTTTCTCAAAATCTGAGGAGGCCTTCCCACTGGTGGATGAGGATGCTTGGCTGATTTAGGGGGTATCCCCATTGTCTCAGGAGCCAAGGAGGTGTTCTTCTGAAAAAGAAGCAACTCAGCTATATGCATACATACTGTAAAAACTGCATTTTGTGCACATATGGGCATTTGGTAAATTTTTAGGTGAATTCAACAGTTGTATTGCAGTGCCATGTTAAGTAAGCCTGATTTCAGACCCTTCTTATTTGAGAGTTACAGTAAAGTTGAGAGTTACAGTAAGCAGAGTACACCATAACCACAATTGTCAAGAGTCGAATGACTAAAATTAAATGACATAAAATGCTTTGTTAGTAAATGTAGCCTACCTGTTTTCCTTTCGAAGCTTGTTCCATACCGCAACTTGCAGAAATGAGCTTCACGTCTGTCGATACGATTATATATCAATACAAGCCCATTGTTACGATGACGTCATCACCGTTGACATTTGTCAAATTTGCCAAGTCAATCACTTTTTCTGTCGTGCCAGCGCCAAGCTATCTCCATGACAACCTCTGAATTTCTAATAAAATGTCATACGTTTCACAAGTCACACAAATTAATGAATTCACGGCTTAGAAAACAATAACTCCATTTAATTATAAAGACGGCTGTGGATGAAGATGAGTACACGAAAAAGCAATTTATCAATTTACACAAAAGATAGCGCAGTGGCGAAGCTACTCACGACCGGCCGGGTGAAAATGTCTTTGATTGGCCCCACATGTTCGAATAATGACAGCTATTAAACTACTGTTAATAACTGGCGAGACGTCCTTTGCATTATACCATGAGATAGGCTATATCAACAATCCCCTCCCATCCGCTACGAAAAGATGCCTACTATTCACTCATTTGAAGCGCCTTGTGTTCAGCAAAATCATCTACTTTCAAGTCCAAATCCCTGTCTCTGAGGTTCTCAGTCGTTGTTATTAGTGTGGTACAAGCAGCTACACTTTAAAACAACATGAGCTGTTCTCTTTTAGTCTCTTTTAGTTATGTCTGAATTTGAATGGCATCTTCTTTTCGTATTTTTTTTTTCCATAGTTCGCTTTCTAGACTGGACTCGAGTAAAAGTCTATGCCCTGACCTCGATGTTTTCATCGATCACTTAAAGAAAGAAACGATAGGATCGATTGGTCAGAGGGTCACTTCACTATGTATATTGTCCAAACTTCGAGCCTGACTGCCTGGATTTATCGCTAACACTCATGCAATATGTGTTCCATCATATTATGTAAATCCGTAATATTATGTCTATCTCACAGTCCTATTGTTGCATGTTGCTCACCTACAGTATTGTCGCTGAACTTTTGTTTTATATCCAAACATGTCAGCCACTGTCTTATTTATGAATATGCCTAGTTCTTAAATGTTTTTGCTTTTCTAATAGGATTATTAATTGTCTCGCAGGATAGTGATGGGATCACATTTTTGTAATTTAGCAGCAGATCACCTTCCGGTGTAAATACCATGGACCGAGTGCAATCTTCCCCACCATACTGTACTGAAAACAAACTCCACTAACTTAGGTTGTGTGGCAATAAAAAGGAACTTGTATTGTATCATGCAAAAATATAAATCACTATCTTGAAGAACACATACTCTTAGAGTATGAATTAGGCTGTTTGGGAGAAGCTTTGAATCCTAAGCAACCTGCCCAGTGCTGAGTAGGCCTACATGTTTTTTGAAGTACAACATACAGCACTATAACAGGTATCAAAGCTGTGTGCTAGAAAACCTTGTTAGTGCATAGTTATGGGTGGTGGTGCTCATTTTTGAATGTCCTGTCTTTTGCGGCTTTTGACAAGCCATAACTTCTCACTTAAAACATAGTTTTTGGTCATTAATTGCTATATGTACTGGGATACAGTGGAGTGAGTGAAAGTACGATGAAATGGTCGCAAGCGCTCCTCTTCTAAACATACATGCATTCTAAAGTATTCGGACCCCTTAACTTTTTCCATGTTTTGTTATGTTGCAGCCGTATTCTAAAATGGATTAAATTCATTTTTTTCCTCATCAATCTACACACAATACCCCATAATGACAAAGTGAAAACAGGTTTTTAGAAATGTTTGCTAATTTATTCAAAAGAAAAAACTGAAGTATCACATTTACATAAGTATTCAGACCCTTTGCTATGACACTCGAAATTGAACCCCGGTGGATCCTGTTTCCATTGATCATCCTTGAGATGTTTCTATGACTTGATTGGAGTCCACCTGTGGTGAATTCAATTGATTGGACATGATTTGGAACGGCACACACCTGTCTATATAAGGTCCCACAGTTGACAGTGCATGTCAGAGCAAAAACCACCAGGCCACAATATACAGTTTGGGGGTGTAGCCTAAGCCATTTTAAGTTGTTGGGTCCACCTTTCACCACAAGGGGCAGCAAAGCATGTACCATGTACAGCCACGTTGGACAGCTGTACAGAGAAACATCCCTTGTATCTGATAGGTTCACAAGATACACAACAGATCTTGGAATCCATTACCTTCGTTCGAGTGACATTTATTGTGATTGTGTTCTAAGTGGACATAGTGGGAATTATGTAGGAATAATCAACGCCGTAGAGGCATAAAACGGTCCGAGACTCAGCCGAAGGTGAACGTCCTCACGCCAAGCCTCGGGCCAATTCAGCTGTTTCCGTTTACCATGTGCCTCATGACATACCTATGACATTTCTCTAGTCAGACCAACAGCAAGTTCTACATAATAACCGATTAAGACGCGGCTTTCGGGCGCCATCAGATAATGTCCTAGAGCAGGGGTTCTCAACCTTTTGCAAGCTGGGCCCCCCCAAAGCTGGTTCATTGCAGTTGGGGCCCCCCCTCCTCCCGGCGCAACCCCCCCCCCCCTTCCCGGCGCCACCCCCACTACACCACCTTGCATAGATAGATAGATAGATAGATAGCCCTAGGCTAGGCTATTATTGTTAGGCCCACACTATTATTATTATTATTATTATCATCATCAGTAGCAGTAGGTAGGCCTATTATCATTACTAGGCTATTGTTGTAATTGGCAGTAGCACCAGACTTCTAATGTGAGCTTGCAGGCATTATTATTATTATGAGTAGTGGTAGGCCTATTATCATTACTAGGCTATTGCTATATAATTATATGAGGTTACATGCTTTATTATTGTTGTTGTTATTATTATTATTATTATTATTATCATTATCATCAGTAGGCCTATTATCATTACTAGGCTACTGCTATAATTGGGAATTGGCACCAGACCTCTGATATGAATTTATGCTTTATTATTGTTATTATTATTAGGCCTAAGAGTAGGCATATCATCTGCATTTTTTACAGAAGCTTGCAGGTTGGCGATGTTAATGTGAGACCTGAGCCTGCTTTGCCTTGCAAAGATCCTCAATTCTTGGCGCAATGTCTGATAAACATAGCCTCAAATCATCCTTGATTTGTGCACGATTGCGGTATTTGCGGTATTTCATTCATCGTACCTTCGAAGCTTTTTTGCGGCTGGTGGTGCGTCGGTTGCCTTGTTGGTCCTCACTAGAAATCTCTCCATTTTTGTTTGGTTTTGAAATAATTTGGATGTGGATTAGTTGTGTTTTCAATAAAGTTTAGGCTATGATGTAACGATGTGTGCGTGTGTGGCTATGTTGAGAGACTAGTATCGGGGGCTAATCAGTCGGGACTTAGGCACGATCTTTAATACAACAGTACACAATAACGATTTTGCAGGCAATGCAGATTTTATTTTAAGACTTAACAATTGTAGTCCTTTGTGAGTGGGTGAGTGTGTGTGTGTCTTAGTCGCGTGGGTCGTACAGTTGTGTTGCAACACGGTGAAAAAGTTGCTAGCTAGTTAGCTAAGTGCACGCCTAGCAGTTAAAAAAATTACTGGCTAGGGCTGAGATGGGGATAATCTTTAAAAAGACTGTTTGTGGGGTTAGTCTTTAAAAAGACTGTTTGGGTTTTGAAGTATAGGCCTAAGTAAATCGATATCGAGATTGATAACAGATAGACTAGCGAGAGTTGGCACAAGCGAATTTGGCAAGAGACTAGACTAGAGTGAATGGAGCTACGACGCGTGTGCGGACGCTTATATAGTAGCACTTACGTGACGTTGCGTCACAGGCTCAAAATACTATCCCCTGTATTGGTAGATTTGAAATGAAACTGTGTGGTTGATTTGTTTGTGTGTTATAATAGTCCAACCACTTGCATTTCGACATGGGGGGAATCTGTTGCATCTCCTTTGTCGGTCTACTAATAGCCAGTGAGTCCGTGATTTTTCGTTTTTTTTCCCCTCCCATCCTGTAGCCTACTCGCGCCCCACCGGTTGAGAACCACTGTCCTAGAGCATTGCATCGAGAACGAGTTAAGTTCGTAGTTAATACAGTTATTAAATGTATAACATATCGCATTCACATGCCCATAGACGATCTATGGTGAAGACCAAAGTGCTAACTTTTTTTTGATGAATGCTAGTCTAACTAAGCTGCAGATACAGCAACATTGCTATGTTGTGACGGCTTTTGAACGTGCTGCCCTCTACTCAATAGTAGTAGTTTCAAGACGTGGATGGATGGATGGATGAGAGATTGGCTACGATATTCGCTGGAATCAAACCAATAAACTATATGGTTTAGTAAATGCTTAGCTTTCGCCTGGACTAGCTATAGCTTGCTAGCTACGTTATGTGAACGCTATTGCAGATAATCATAATGACATGAATGAAAGGGGTGCCTTTACTAGGATAACAATGTTTTCCCTTCTGTTTCACAATAAGTGTGGTCATGTTACAATTAGAATAGGCTTACGCTCTAGTATCATATACAAATAAATGAGGCCTATGTGTGTATAGACACTGACAAGAATGTGTCCATGTTTTTCTCTGAGTAGATAGCTAGGCTAACAATTCATACAAAATGCCATGAGAGCCGGCGTGTCGTTTAAATTGTAACCTAGTGGCAGTGTTTGCTTACAGCTCTCGTGTGCAACATATTTCAACATATTTCAACATATTTCAGGCTGACTGATATGACATGGTCATCACAACTTGCCACTATTCCAAGGGAGTATTTTAACAGTAGAATTTGGTATTTTGATGTCAATTTGGCAAAACAATATCCAAACTCACGTCACTGAATGAGCTAGCTACTTTGCGGTCACAGGGTAAGTTCAAGAATCTAGACTAACAGAAAGAGAAACATGTTTTAGAGCAGTTCCTATATCCACATCCTCTTAATTGCCATTAAGTAATGCTTTATAAATATATGCATGCATTATTAACTGTATGAATGAATAAACTAAGGAATAGTTATGACTTTACAATACGGATCACAATGACACTTAACTGATGCTTACGTGGCATTAAGTAATGCTTAATCATTATTAAGCTATGATTAAAAAAAGTTTAGCTTTCAGTTTACTTAAGTTAAATATAGGGATCACACAGACATGTTTTATTTATGTTTTATTTATGAGTACATAATCATTTATGTACTGATGATGACCTTTCCATTTCTAATAGGGCCCCCAGACGCTTAAATATCAACAGCAGTCCTTAAAAACCATGACTTAGTGGACTGGTAACATAGTGATATAAGTCATACATTATTCGGTCCTATGGGAGGGCAGGACAGTGATGAAAGTTGTGTGTGGTCATTTGATCGTTGTTGTCATGGCTTAAAAAGACACCTTATTTGGCTCTGTTCCAGCCTTCCGCTCTCGTCTTACACACACGGCACAAGAAAGACGCAATCCTAGCAACGCGTACCTAGTAACGACAGCGGTCAGTAACACTAATGATTCTGCTCTGCATTTAATGCGTTGTTTTTAGCGCTCCTCTGGCCAAGGTTATATTTATTTTTGTGTTCGCCTTATCCTGCCATCCTTTGTTTTTGTGCCCTGCGTAAGCATTTGCCTGTGAGTATTTGATTACCTCTTAAGTACATCTTGCAATATAAAGTATATTTTGTACCAATGATGTAGTTTATGGAGTTTTCTGTGTGCTGTGTAGATAAGCAGCCCGGCTCATGTAGCCTGTTGTTTAGCAGCTAGCATTGCATTTCAATGGTGCTGTTTGGATTTACTGTTGAAATCGATTGTATTTGAGTATACATATTATTATGTTAGCTTAGTAATGTTTTTATATCTTTTATATGTTGTATCACTCCTTTGTCACTCTGAGTCTTCAATAAACCTGGAGCTAGAAGGCTATTTCCTGACTCTCGTGTCATCCGTCTGTAATATAATATACTGTAGCATAATATGGCAAGATGAATAACATAGCGAGGCTATATTAACAAGTTCACAGCCTAATAGACCCCCAAGCCTCATCCCGTGTCTGTTACAGCAGCAGCATGGAGGTAGATTAACCTTTTAAACACTGGCCAACTGTATAGGGGGCATGCTCTTACAGAACAAGTCATTGTACAGATGAAATAGATATCGTTTGTGAAATGTTTTAAGAACTTACGGAAGACACTGTCCGTTATGGAACAAATAAAAACATTTAGTGGGCTCAATGCTGGAGGAGGGGTGTGTGTACAGACAGAACGATGTTTGATGGGTCTGTAATGGGCAGCGAATTGCAATATAGGGCTGGAGTGGGGGAAGGTGAGCGAATTTGTAATCAACTGTGGGCTGATGTCACAGCCATTTTCTACTGTCCTACTGTAGACTACTTTTTTTTATCCATTCTCTTTCCCACTGAAACCCAAAATCCTTACACCTGTCTCGTATGAAAATTCCTAACTTTATTCTGTAATCCATAGGTTTCATTATCAAAGCTGACTTGCTATTATTCATGCCAAAAACATTTCCCCTGCTTCATGTGCTGTCACGTGTTGGTTGCTGCCTGCGCAAGAATAGATCAGGATATTTGGAAAAACACAAGTTTATCCCATTTATGTTTGGTCCTCGTTAAGATAACCTGATATTTAAAACATTTCCACTCTTCATCTCTGTAATTTATGAGCTGATCTGCTATAATGAACTAGATTTTGCCAACCTATCTGATAAGGCAAGCTGATAAGACAAAGCTCTGCAATCACAAACCATTCTCTCTCGTTTTTATTTTAGTGATTATTTGGAGGGAACACCAATATTGTCAGAACTGTCAGTAATTTATATCAACAGAAGGATGGATCTTTTCTAACATAATTTACAGCTCTTGTCACCACCTTGTTGTGGGTTTCGACAGCACTTCACACGGCTTCACAACTCGTCTGCCGCAGAAGCAGCATTCAGTTAGCCCACCATTGCGATAGCAGTGAACAATGAACCTTTTAAACACTGGCCAACTGTATACAGTATATTATGTATAATGGAAATTTTTCATATGATGTCAGATCTATTCTAGGTATTATCTGCTGACATGTAGCACATTAGCAGAAATTGTAGCCGATCCTACAGTTGACATGATCACTTGGCCCACTAGCAACAATGTTTCTTTTCATGTCTGTTCAGTAGTTCGTTACTTTGAAAATGTGTCTCAATCTTTATTACAAACCCTAACTGTTAGCTGATTTAAGCAGCTAGCTAGCTGGTGGTTGGCCAAGTAGAAAAGACTATTTGTCATTAATCACTACTTATCCATACCTATCCATTTCACCAAAATATTAAATCATGTCGCCAAATATGATAGAAAGATGTTGGATTGAGCAGGGGTTTTACGGGAGTGGATGAAAATCGAATGTTCAAACTCATTGTACCACTGACACATTAGCAACAATTTTCACACGTAAATCACAACATAAAATGTACTTTGGCCAGCACACATTCCTTCTCAGTGTAATTCCTTGGGTAAACAAAGGCCAAGTTAGACACGTTGGTCCACCAGACCTTCCGAGCATTTGGGCGGAAGTGTCCGGGAACAGCATTACCCCAAGAGTAGAAGTACATACCATAGTTCATCACTCCTCCCAGAGTAGAATCTTTGTACACCCCAATTTTAACCTGTGTGTGTCTGCTCTTGGCAGATACAATCCAATCATCTCAAAATACAACCATCCAAGTTTTGAATTATTAAGATCATGATTAAGAAGATAAATGGCCTTAACCGATTATCATCTTCCTGTGAGGGGAAAAATAAGTGAAATGAAAAAAAAAGTGTAATCCATTAAGAAAATAGATACTACGCTCATTGTGTATGCTCAACTGATTGGATAAAAATGCAGTATGTGGTGAAGGGATATTCTGATCAAACATGTTCCAATCTTCAATCTTTAATCAACGATAGGTTACAACTACAGTATCAGTATGGTATTACTTTGATGCCACACCTCACGCATGGAAAGATTAGATTTGTCGACACAGATATCCAGTTGTGCCAATGTAATGATGTATATGCATGCAATTTTGCACAAATTCGATTTGCTTTGCAGACGTGTAACTCTAATATTGTGAGAGCAAAAACAATTATAATATCTTTGAGTGCCGCCAAAATGTTTCTACACTTGCACAAAGGTAAACATTTGCGTACACGGACACGCAAACAGGCTACTCTGCGTGTCCTCAAACACACATTTACTTTTGAGGCCAAAACCCCACGTGACCGTGTTTCATACTGTGAGGGGAGACATTTCTCATCTGTCATTCATTAGATTCTTATAATCAATATAACCATACAACAATCTTTTTCAATCAGTATAACCATGTCATGATGATTATATTTTGTTCAGTCATACACTGTTCTATGATTCTGCTATGATCAGTATATACACCATTGTGATTCGTTGGTGTGTTGTGATCAGAATTATACTCATTTATGATTTTGTATAAAACTAGAATGGCTATGTAGTAACAGTACGAATCAAGATAGTCGGTCAGTATGGGGCCAGTTATATCTGTCCCCTGGGCTCTATCTGTTTTCAATCTAACAATTTGATTTAGGTGCAAGGCCACATTGACCTAAAGGAACCCTCTTGTTGTTGAACTGTGCATGGATTACAGTCCCTGAGAAAAGCCCTATATAAGGATTTTTTTTCTTTTATTATAAGTATTCAAGTTGGGCCAAAAAGATTTTCTTGCACCCTAACAACACCATAGCAAAGATTTGATTGGTTTAAACCATCTTGAGCATTAAATCAAATGAATTGTCCTTATGATTGAGGTTCTACTGTGTCTTATACATTGTAACACTCATCACCCAACAGAGATCTGTCTCGTATGAAGCAAACAAAACACTTTAGAATAAGGTTCATTTATAAGACATTCATAAATAAGTTGCAAAAGTTGTAATGGAATAGCAAATAGTAAAAAGGGTAGAAAAGGTAACTTGTTAACTTAACATTTATTTGTGTGTTACTGTCACCCCACAATGCCTCATTTGGAAACACCCATAAATCAAGTAGCTGGGCCTGAGATTGGAATACCATGACAACTACACAAATCAGCACATTCTTGTGATAGTGGACAGTACTAAGAGATACGTTGTATGTCGCCTTAACTCTTACAGGTAAGTATGCAGGTAAGTGTGACTTAGCATACAGTGGAGGTATAACTCAACAGCTTTCTCTTGCGGACACCAGGTTCTTTTGGATCCCCCAGAAGACACAACAACAGGCAGGAATGCAGGTACGATAAGTATCAACTTTATTCATTCACAAAGTAAATTCACACATCTACTTGAATACTAGATTAATCACGGGCTTGCAGTGATCCCACCAATTGCATTATCTGAAAGTCTCCGACAGAACAAATAAACATGACAAAGTAACATATAGTGTCAATATCATTGATAACAACAACAACATAACAACTCATAACAACGTTTGAAAACATTATTAAAAGTTGAAGATATAATTTCTCACATTTTACCAAGCTTCTGTACTAACAGGCAGGGTTTAATCCTACAATCAAATTTGGTACTTTATTATTCAGTATGTAATCCTAGTTGTCTCTCCTAGACCATGGCAAGATATCATAATGTGTCTTACCTCTGAGTGACCACAATATCTGGTTTACATTATCACAACATCTTAATGTACTGGATTGTTGATGTTGTGCCTTAAATGGTTCTTAATCCTTACGCATAGATTCTATAGATTGAGGTGGAGGAGATTCCCCTCTCTCTAAAAGTATCTAAACTGTCTGAAACTCATGCAACTTCGAAGTTTGTATGATACTTGTATAATTTGACCCACGAAGGCGACTTGGGCAGCGGTGCCTGTCCTATATGATAACGGTCTTGATTAACTAGAACAGGAATGGAGAGACAGAACGTTATATAAACATTATACTTTTTCCTATACCCATTTTCAAACATATACACTACATAAAGCATTGACAGTAATAACATCAAGCTACAGTTGCTTCTTAGTTACCAAAGTGTTCTTAATTTCCAAAAAGAAATAGAATAATACAACATTTTTATAAATAAGTATCACTTTTTATTGGACAGAGTGATGACAATCAGGTAAGTAGGATGAGAGTGTTGGTCAGAAGGACAATGGGCTGGATTCAAACCCAACACGGGCATGCAGTTTCTGTTATGAAGATGGGCACTAACCACCAGACCATCCCAGGCTACAATAAAATACTGAAGTAATGCGGTCAACATCAGATATTCTCCCAAGCTTGTTAACTCACCTGACTGAAGGAGAAACACTCACATGGTGAACTGAGGAGTTGGGACTTGAAGCGATCTAGGTAAGGAAACAAGTATACAAAATGCAGACCAAGTTACACTCCTTTGATTTTGCAATCTATTCACTCCATTTTTTTCCTAGTCATTTCAATCATAACCATTTAGTACATGGGAGCACAGCATGTCTCATACCTTTTAAGATTTTGAGCTTCGTCAGGATTGCCATAAAGTCATCATATTTGATTCCACCATCTGAGTTGTACCGGTCCCACAATGTTTTGAAGGCTCCATCATCCAAAATTAAATCTACATAACAAATTATTACAATTAATAGGTTTATTAGTTTTCAGTACCTAATACTGTTTTATTGAGGTTAATGGATATATAATTTGAGATTGTTTCTTTGTAACAACTCAGCAAATATATCAGCACCCAGTTAAACCTTTGAATTTAAGCCATAAATGATTGTAATTCCAGCTAAATGTTTTCTCCTGTCAATCGACAACAGCCAAGGTAGGTTTATTTGAATTGCACGTCATAACAGTGACATGCTGAGTTTGTGTTAAACAAAAGATGTCATGGCATCATTAAGGGTGAGTAGCACCAACATGGATTACCTGATAAACTGGTTTTAAAAAGTTTTTAGATCTTGCACCAAAATGTTAACCTAGTTTTAAAAGGTTCTTAAAAGAAGAAATTGAAAACGTAAGTGTGTTAACAAAAAATGTATTGCGCCAAATAGGTTATGTTACGTATATATATCAATACCATAATTTATAATGCGCTTTTAGAGACAGAAATGACATTGTTCAATGTTACATTTTTCCCATCAAATCTCCTCCTGGGTTTCATTGTGGTCCGCCAACTACAGCAAGTAGTTCAAATGCTGGGGGGCGGGTATAAAGCTACATTTCTTACCACGGACTTGAAGGGCATTCTTCATTTGGTGTTCCATGACAAAGCCTGGATTTTGCCGCTCGTAGTCTATGTATTCTCTTTTAGTAGTAGACACATAGTCGTTCAGGTATTTGAATTCCTTCACGTCCAGTTTACCTGATTTGTCTTTCTGAGAGAAGCTGGTTAAGGAGAGACTGAACTGTCAATATTGACATGCAAAATGAATGATGAGGACATTAAAAACTTGCAATTGCAGATTTTGTTTGTTCATAATGCTTCTCTGGCAGTTAGAAAGGATACATCCTCTACAACCAACAATAAGTAGGCAGTCTGAAGACTTAGTGCTACATATGAGGAAACAGAACATAACATGGTTGTGATACAAATAAACAGTGTTTTCACTTTGTATGTGTGCACTAGGGATTTCATGAATACCGATTTTTTTACTAGTCATCAGGTATGGCACATCCTTTGAGGGTTCTCCACAGTCCAGGGGAAATGGCAATATGCCTCACAGTTTCAAAACCAAATTGTCAATTAAGTATTAGGCTATGGTTATTTGTCCATTAAATGGTTATATGATGTTGCAAAGTGGCACCGAGCAGCTTGCCATAGGGCAGATTGTTACGGATCACACTTCCCAGTGCGATCCCTAGGTGTCTCCCTCCGGCCGCCCCCTGTGTCGCCTCACCCACTCACTCACTGACTCATAGTGGACTTATTACCTGCCTGCACCTGTGTTTAATTGTCACTAATGCTTTATGTACCCTCACTTCCCTTCACTCCCCGCTCAGTCTTCACAGTGTGTGCACTGTGTGTTGGTCACCTGAGAAAAGTAAGCCATTGAAATTCACTGTTTTTCCCTTTATTTTCAAGTAAGTCTGTGTTTGTATCCTGTGTTAACAAATCAACTTTCAAGTAAAGATCCTTTTTATGCACGCGTCTGCCTCCTTTATATGCACCGTACCTGGGTCCTACCCAAAACCTTACAGTGGAAAGCAATAAGTTTGCTGTCGCATGTATGAAAAGCTGTTCATTTTACACGAGAGGCATCATTTCAATGGTGAATTAATAAGAGCTTATTAATTAAACTGTTGCTGCAGACAATTGCACGTTTCATCATGAGAGGAGCAAAACAACAGTTTTCACGGTATAGTCAAATTCTGTATCACAGAGTGGACTGTTCTGTGAAATCCCTAGTGTGCACAGCAAAATATGTTATGTAATGCTATCAATTCCATAAATCAAATCTAACATTGTTGATGAAGTTCATTTAGCTTGTTGAGGACTTTGTCAGCTGTAAGTTCCTGTAGAGAAACAAATGGAAAAAGTATTACTTTTCACCTCTACACTCATATTACATATAATATATACTACATTTGATCTGAGTATACTCCAGAGGAACTAATGCACGTACGTTTCCTTTCCAACAGTAAAAACCCAGTCGAGGTTATGGTTATGTGATGATGACAACATGTGGTACACATTTTGTTAATACAACTTAGACAATAAGATTGATAACGCACCTCAGGATTGCTATCTTCCTGTGAAAGAAAAGAACATGAAAATCCGTCAGTAAATCAGTTGACGCTAACCTAGGGAAACAACAATCAGGAAGTATGGGCTTGAATGTCATTTTTATGCAGACGACTTGAAGCTGTTTCCACCGAACGCAATACTGCCAATGCCACAGCACTACTTGTAAGCTGCTTTCACAACATAAGGGTTTGGATAAAGGCTGAGTTTCCTTCAACTAAACTGCAATAACACTGAGGTCATTCTATCCTTGTTAAGACCAGGCTTTCCTACTTCGGAAAGCCTGGGGAAATCCTTTGCAGAAAGTAGCTACAAAGGGGTAGAAACCCTTTTGAAATGAGTGACACTTCGCAACATGTTAAACCAATCAAATACCTTGCCTTGGCAGAACTACAAAAAAATCTGTTTCTCCCCAGACCTCCAAAAGAGGCGTGAGAAGCACCAACATGGACCCCCCCCCCTATACCCCCCATCCCCCACATCTGTTTCCCCGTCCGTCTTGTCTCTCTAGTCTAGCTATGTTTTTCTCTATTTTATTTCTATTTATTTTTGTTCTCTGTGCGTTCACTTGTTTTTGTCTTAGACAATTAGTTGTATTACTCATAGTTAGCTTAGCTTCATGCAGTGATGTCACCTTCATTGAGACCTGAGTCAACTGTCGCTGCTGTACTAGAGAAGCTTTAGAGCTCTGCAGCAGGTATCAATACCGCAAAAACATGGCAGGGCTACAATCTTGAGGCAACAGTTAACAGGTCTCAGTGAAGCTCATGTTACTGCATGATGGTAAGCTAACTATGACAACACATAACGTAACATGAAGGACCATGGTGCGCATAATGCACAATACATCAAGGAACATGCTATCAAAGCGTCATACGTTTCATACATGCTACGGATAGGGACACTTACGTGTTCACACGATTCAGTGGTGAATTTGTCACACTCCAACTTACTAGGCCATTGGAAGCCGAACTTCTTCAAGAGGGGTTCACAGTTCAGTGCAGCTAGCTCACAGAGTGTTCTGCAGGGGGGTCGTGCCTTCCCCGACACACACTCCGGAGCGTACACAGAGCATAAGAAGGGCTTTAAGTGAGGAGAACACCGCACTTTTACTAAGGGGTAAAACTGATGTACTTCCAGACCTGCATCGTTCTGGTTAGAGTGGTTAAGTATGTTTGGCATTACAGTTTCATTGTAGGGCAGGTCGAGGCAGAGAGGGATGCTGATTGGCTGACAAGTCCTTGGGGGAAGTGTTGTCGGAATAATCTCTAGACCCTGAATTGAAAGAAATTGAAGTAAACATAATACACAAACATAGAAAAAGCACACAGAGTCATAGAATCAGGATAACCATAAGAAAGCTACATTTCTTACCACGGACATGAAGGGCATTCTACATTTGATCTGAGTATACTCCAGAGGAGCTAATGCACGTATGTTTCCTTTCCAACAGTAAAAACCCAGTCAAGGTTATGTGATGATGACAACATGTGGTACACATTTTGTTAATACAACTTAGACAATAAGATTGATAACGCACCTCAGGATTGCTATCTTCCTGTGAAAGAAAAGAACATGAAAATCCGTCAGTAAATCAGTTTACGCTACCCTTGAGAAGCAACATCAGGAAGTATGGGCTTGAATGTCATTTTTATGCAGCTGACTTGAAGCTGTTTCCACCGAACGCAATACTGCCAATGCCACAGCACTACTTGTAAGCTGCTTTCATAACAAAAGGGTTTGGATAAAGGCTGAGTTTCCTTCAACTAAACTGCAATAACACTGAGGTCATTCTATCCTTGTTAAGACCAAGCTTTCCTACTTCGGAAAGCCTGGGGAAATCCTTTGCAGAAAGTAGCTACAAAGGGGTAGAAACCCTTTTGAAATGAGTGACACTTCGCAACACGTTAAACCAATCAAATACCTTGCCTTGGCAGAACTAAAAAAAATGTGTTTCTCCCCAGACCTCCAAAAGAGGCGTGAGAAGCACCAACATGGACCCCCCCCCCCCTATACCCCCCCACGCTTGTTTCCCTGTCCCTCTGTCTTGTCTCTCTAGTCTAGCTATGTTTTTCTCCATTTTATTTCTATTTATTTTTGTTCTCTGTGCGTTCACTTGTTTTTGTAAAGTGTCTTTGAGTCTTAGACAATTATTTGTATTACTCATAGTTAGCTTAGCTTCATGCAGTGATGTCACCTTCATTGAGACCTGAGTCAACTGTCGCTGCTGTACTAGAGAAGCTTTAGAGCTTTGCAGCAGGTATCAATACCGCATAAATATGGCAGGGCTACAATCTTGAGGCAACAGTTAACAGGTCTCAGTGAAGCTCATGTTACTGCATGATGGTAAGCTAACTATGACAACACATAACGTAACATGAAGGACCATGGTGCGCATAATGCACAATACATCAAGGAACATGCTATCAAAGCGTGATACGTTTCATACATGCTACGGATAGGGACACTTACGTGTTCACACGATTCAGTGGTGAATTTGTCACACTCCAACTTACTAGGCCATTGGAAGCCAAACGTCTTCAAGAGGGGTTCACAGTTCAGTGCGGCAAGCTCACAGAGTGTTCTGCAGGGGGGTCGTGCCTTCCCTGACACACACTCCGGAGCGTACACAGAGCATAAGAAGGGCTTTAAGTGAGGAGAACACTGCACTTTTACTAAGGGAGAAAACGTCTGTAATTCCAGACCTGCATCGTTCTGGTTAGAGTGGTTCAGTATGTTTGGCATTACAGTTTCATTGTAGGGCAGGTCGAGGCAGAGAGGGATGCTGATTGGCTGACAAGTCCTTGGGGGAAGTGTTGTAGGAATAATCTCTGGACCCTGAATTGAAAGAAATTGAAGTAAACATAATACACAAACATAGAAAAAGCACACAGAGTCATCGAATCAGGATAACCATAAGAAAGCTACATTTCTTACCACGGACATGAAGGGCATTCTACATTTGATCTGAGTATACTCCAGAGGAGCTAATGCACGTACGTTTCCTTTCCAACAGTAAAAACCCAGTCGAGGTTATGGTTATGTGATGATGACAACATGTGGTACACATTTTGTTAATACAACTTTGACAATAAGATTGATAACGCACCTCAGGATTGCTATCTTCCTGTGAAAGAAAAGAACATGAAAATCCGTCAGTAAATCAGTTGACGCTAACCTTGGGAAACAACAATCAGGAAGTATGGGCTTGAATGTCATTTTTATGCAGACGACTTGAAGCTGTTTCCACCGAACGCAATACTGCCAATGCCACAGCACTACTTGTAAGCTGCTTTCACAACATAAGGGCTTGGATAAAGGCTGAGTTTCCTTCAACTAAACTGCAATAATACTGAGGTCATTCTATCCTTGTTAAGACCAGGCTTTCCTACTTCAGAAAGCCTGGGGAAATCCTTTGCAGAAAGTAGCTACAAAGGGGTAGAAACCCTTTTGAAATGAGTGACACTTCGCGACACGTTAAACCAATCAAATACCTTGCCTTGGCAGAACTAAAAAAAATCAGTTTCTCCCCAGACCTCCAAAAGAGGTGTGAGAAGCACCAACATGGACCCCCCCCCCTATACCCCCACATCTGTTTCCCCGTCCCTGTCTTGTCCCTCTAGTCTACCTATGTTTTTCTCTATTTTATTTCTATTTATTTTTGTTCTCTGTCCGTTCACTTGTTTTTGTCTTAGACAATTAGTTGTATTACTCATAGATAGCTTAGCTTCATGCAGTGATGTCACCTTCATTGAGACCTGAGTCAACTGTCGCTGCTGTACTAGAGAAGCTTTAGAGCTCTGCAGCAGATATCAATACCGCAAAAACATGGCAGGGCTACAATCTTGAGGCAACAGTTAACAGGTCTCAGTGAAGCTCAAATTACTGCATGATGGTAAGCTAACTATGACAACACATAACGTAACATGAAGGACCATGGTGCGCATAATGCACAATACATCAAGGAACATGCTATCAAAGCGTGATACGTTTCATACATGCTACGGATAGGGACACTTACGTGTTCACACGATTCAGTGGTGAATTTGTCACACTCCAACCTACTAGGCCATTGGAAGCCAAACTTCTTCAAGAGGGGTTCACAGTTCAGTGCGGCTAGCTCACAGAGTGTTCTGCAGGGGGGTCGTGCCTTCCCTGACACACACTCCGGAGCGTACACAGAGCATAAGAAGGGCTTTAAGTGAGGAGAACACTGCACTTGTACTAAGGGAGAAAACGTCTGTAATTCCAGACCTGCATCGTTCTGGTTAGAGTGGTTAAGTATGTTTGGCATTACAGTTTCATTGTAGGGCAAGTCGAGGCAGAGAGGGATGCTGATTGGCTGACAAGTCCTTGGGGGAAATGTTGTAGGAATAATCTCTCGACCCTGAATTGAAAGAAATTAAAACGAAATACTTTGGAATGCTTCACAGAGACAGCCCCAATGCATAACTAGGCATTTAGCCTATACAACTAGATATTTTATGCTACTTATGCAAAGCCATGGTAAATTACAACAAAAAGTATCTTAAAGTATTTTACACTCATGTGTCAAGACAGGCAACAACATTTGAGACTTTTTCTCCTGTGTGGTTAATAAAAGGTTTTTATTACCAGATTTTCTTCATCCAAAATTCTTCAGGTCACTTTCAGATCTGGCTAAGCATTGCAAAAATGTAGAAGAAATACCTGAGTACTATGTTGCCTACAGTTGACCACATTCATACTTACATTGGCACAGGATTGCATTGGATAAGCTCCACATCTGATCTTCCTTGGCCAGGTAAGACCTTTCCGTCTTAGAACCGGTTCGCAGTCATGCTTCACTCTTTCACAGAGCGAATGGCAAGGTGGTATGTTGTCGTTTTCCTCCGACACACAGTTGGGCGAAACAAGGCCGCACAAGAAAGTGGCAACATCTGGTGAACAGCCCGTCTGTACGATCTCCCGAAGTTTCTGCAGGTTGTACCCACTGGCACCGGTTGGATGGGCAGTCATGTTATAGTCCAGGTCTTGACAGAAGTCCACCATAATTGGCATGCAGGGGTGCTTACTGCCACTTAGCTTGTTATGTGCCATCTGCACAGAAAGCAGCAATCCCCAGACCAATAAGACCCAAGTCTCCATTAACCAGTAGTGTGGTATCAACAAGTGTCCTTAAGTGCTGATACAGTACAACCAAGTCAACAGTTTCTGAGAGCTGATTTAAGTTATCCTCAAGGAGAGCACTTCTGTGCTGTCATAGCAACTGCATTCAAGTGTGTGAGAGAGAGAGTGGTTGTCCAGGGCTTTGTTCATGGAATGCAAAACTGAACATCTGGAATTTATTATGTGATTATGTGTGTAGGACCTGGGGGAACAAGCTTTCTCGGTTACGCAATACAAAAATCAGGCAAACCACACTTAAGGTTTCTGAGTCTTGATGGTGTGACGGTGCAGAAGACAAATGATAAACACTTGAACACATAGAATATTTGGAAATAGAATACTTGGAAATACTTGGACAATTCTAACAGAGTGTACAACAAAATTCCTCAAAGGTGAAAAACCTTAATTGGCAACAGCAGTTGGAATGTGGAGGGCTGGGCCAATAGATTTTCACACACTTCCCACCAGTGAGTGCCAGTCCAACCACCATAACAAAACACTTGCATGAACATAAACGGATACTAATACATTTAGTAATTGCATTACTTTTGTTCTTTTTGTTGCATTATCTCACTAATTAATGTACCTGTGATGTTGGTTCTAACTGTATTTCACCTGCACTCACGTTTTTTGTTGGGGTAGTATTTTTGGGATATGACAGAACTCGTACAGGTCATGGGTGTTGCAGTAGAGTAAATGTATAAATGTAAGTAAATGTAACAATATTTATTAGTAGTTGCATGTACTCAAAAAAATAATGTTGAGATTATGCAGCTGGCTACGTTGAATATTTATTTCAGAATGTAATACGATGTTGATGTGATATGACACAACCACCTCCACTCTATATGGTATACGTTTTCCCTGGTGCTCAGTCCGTGACCTTCACCACAAACTCTCCATCATCCTGATCGTCTATACCAAAGTAGACAACATTGTCATGCATATGGGCACCAATGAGATCAGAACTGAGCAGTCAGGGCTCGTAAAGGCAGACTATAAAACTCTTTTAACTTCTCTGCTGGACACTTGGAAACGCGTCATAATCTCGGGGCCCCTCCCCACCCACCAGAGGGGTCTCGAGAGATGGTCCAGGCTGTTTTCCCTCCGCACCTGGCTAAAAGACTACTGTGCCTCAATTAGCGTCCCCTTTGTCAACAACTTTAACCTGTTCTGGGCGAGGCATACCCTCCTCAAGCTGGAGGGCCTCCACCCAAATAGGAGGGGGGCCGGGTTGTTGTCTGAGAATGTGGTCTCCTCCCTTAGACAATGACACTTTTGTATGGTAGGAACTGTTCTGATCTACTGTTCCCCATTCATGATTTTTTATTTTTAGGGCATTTCTGCTTTATTGGGATAGAGACTGTAGAGACTGACAGGAAGGATGGGATTGTTTAGGAGTTTCGAGGTGATGCCGATTCATAATAGGGTGCAAAGTGGAGAGCTAGGAGTGTAGCCTAATGCAGTCGAATGTGTGAATAATATTTTTTTAAATCAACACAAACAAATAATTTGGCTGATTCATGAAAGCTCTCATTTCAATCAATGGAAATCAACTGAGAACATTATTTCACTATGACATAACTATAAGCATCTTAGCCAAGTCATTGAATTAGCTCAGTACTTACACATTTCAACAGTAGCTAAATAGTTGGTAATTAAAGGACAGAACTATAAGCACATCTAATAGATGAATGTCATGTATGATAGCGCAGCAAGCTAGCTACATTCAAAACATTTTAGAATCAAACCACATACTATGCACTAGCTAACATTATTTAGCTAATCATAGCATTACAACCCCCTTTGCTAGGCGATGGTGGATCTGGTAAACAGGCTAAACTCACCATTCTGTAACAATTTGCACAGAATGCAAGTTTCATGGTGGGACCTCTGCCTTGTCAGAAGTTTCATGCATATATGACTGAATGAGACCGATTCTCCCTGCTAGCGCCATCTGTAGCTAGCCATAGAGTTTGTTTGTTTGTGCGACATAGGAGACTTTGAAAAGGATCTGTCAATCAAGTGTGCAAAGTCCACGCCCATATAGGCCTCAGAACTGTCTGACCAGGTAGTTCAGTTCATGTGTTTTATCATAGTTATTGATGTTTTCTTGGATTAACATTTTGGTGGATGTTTAAAATTATACTCAACTTTAACACAAAACACAATTGGAACCATTTAATGTCGACTTTCCAGACCCTTTAATGATTTAATTATTATTCTATTACATTAGAAAGCCTATCAGTAGTACAATACACCGTGGGGCTACTTTCAGACTGCAGCATGGGATGCAGGCATTATGACGTGAGGTGGATCGATTCCGTAATGTCACACACTGATCAAAAACGCAACATTTGCAGTGAAGTTTATACTTGAAGATGAACAGCTATCAACATGCCACGGTATAGTGATAAGGTAAATATACAGTCATCCTTATCTATCTTGTGATAAAATACTCAAATAATTCGTTCATCATGAGTTTTTACATGAAGCTGCAAATAGAATACAAATATATATTAAAATATTCAGTAGTCAGTATTAATCAGCTTTATGAAATGTATTGGAATGTATTTTAAATTATCCTGTTTGTTTGTGATAATGACGATGATAAGACGTCATATTGAGTGAGATGGAGGACAATCAAGATCCCCACACAAACCTGTCAGTGATTTTTTTGATTCATACAATTGGCAAGTGCCAGTGTCTTAGGCTGAATAAATTTGCCAGATATGCAGTATGCATATCCAATGCAGGCAAAATTTAAGATAAATTTAAGCTATACAAGCTAGACCAACCTTTTCTAGCCTACTGAGGCTATGACCCAAAACGCATTGCACAGTGCAGACGCATTCAAACGTCCTTTACAGCTCTTATCGCCACCTTAAAGTTAAGCTGTTGTATACAAGCTAAACCAAACTTTTTAGTCTACCAAGGCTATGACATACTATACAAAACGCAGCGTGTTTGAAACAACTCATACAGTACAGTACAGTACAGTACAGTACAGTACAGTACAGTACAGTACAGTACTCTTTAAAGTGCCGTCCTTTCTATCTGCCGAGGGAGTTTACTGCGGTCTTGCTAGCCGCAGTGTACATCCCTCCAACCTCCAGCAACAGTGACAGGAATGCGGCACTTTGTGAACTGTACCAGGCCATCAGTGAACAACAGACAGCACACCCAGATGGATTTACCATCCTCGCTGGAGATTTTAATCATGCTGACCTTAAGACTGTCCTACCAAAACTCCATCAGCATGTCAATTTCCCAACAAGAGGGGAAAACACCTTGGACTTGGTCTACACTTCCCACAAAGGAGCATACAAGGCCTCCCCCCTCCCCCACATCGGACTCTCTGATCACATCACTGTCATGCTAATGCCAGCATATAGGCCCAGAGTGAAAGTCGGAAAACCGGTCCGGAAAGAGATAACTGTGTGGCCGGAGGGGTCCAGGTCTGCTCTCAAGGACTGTCTTGCAACAACAGACTGGGACATGTTCAAGCAAGCAGCCACACAGAACAACCATACGGACAATGAGGAGCTTACAGACACTGTCCTCTCCTACATCCGTAAGTGCTCTGATGATGTGACCCACAAAAAGACCATCATCACTCGGGCTAACCAGAAGCCATGGCTGACAGGGGCTGTCCATCGGCTGCTGAGGGCCAGAGACAAAGCCTTCAGAGCCGGGGATGAAAATGGCCTAAGAACAGCGAGAGCCAGCCTGTCCCGTGGCATCAAGAAAGCAAAACTGGACTACACAAATAAGATTACCTGCCACTTCAAGGACAGCAGAGACACGCGGAGCCTGTGGCAGGGCATTCAGACCATAACGGACTACAAGCCCGCGCCACAGACCTGCGACAACAACATCTCTCTGCTCAACAACCTCAACAGCTTCTTTGCACGGTTTGAAGCAACAAACACTACAAGCCCACAGAAAACTCCACCCCCCCCCACGATCAGGTCCTGTGCCTGTCTGCTGCCAGTGTGAAGAGGACACTCTCTACCATCAACCCCCGCAAAGCAACAGGCCCAGACAACATCCCAGGCCGTGTGCTGAGGGACTGCGCAGAGGAGCTTAAGGATGTCTTCACGGACATCTTTAACACTTCTTTGCGTCAAGCTGCTGTCCCATCACATTTCAAGACCTCCATCATCATACCTGTGCCAAAGAAATCCGCTCCATCCTGCTTCAATGACTATCGCCCGGTAGCACTGACCCCCATCATCATGAAGTGCTTTGAACGGCTAGTCATGTCTCACATTAAGTCCATCCTCCCCCTCACCCTGGACCCCTTTCAGTTTGCATACCGAGCAAAACGTTCCACAGAGGACGCAATCTGCTCTGCTCTCCACCCAGCCCTCACCCACCTGGAAAAAGCAGACTCATATGTGAGAATGCTTTTCATAGACTTTAGCTCAGCATTTAACACCATAATCCCGCAACAACTGATCTGCAAACTGGACCAGCTGGGGCTCAACACCTCCCTCTGCAACTGGCTGCTGGACTTCCTCAGCGAGAGACCACAGGCAGTACGAGTCGGCAACAACACCTCGAGCAGCATCACACTCAGCACAGGGGCCCCCCAAGGCTGTGTGCTCAGTCCCCTGCTCTTCACCCTGCTGACTCACGACTGCACATCAACCCACAGCACCAATCACATGGTGAAGTTTGCGGACGACACAACTCTGGTGGGTCTCATCTCCAAGAACGACGAGACCCACTATAGAAAGGAGGTCAACCTTCTGACCACGTGGTGCAGAGACAACAACCTCCTGCTGAATGTCAGCAAAACGAAGGAGATTGTGGTCGACTTCCGGAGAGGGCACACCGAACACCCACCACTGACCATCGATGGTGCTGCTGTGGAGAGAGTGAGCAGCACCAAATTCCTGGGGGTGCACATCAGTGAGGACCTCTCCTGGACCACCAACACCGCATCACTGGCGAAGACAGCCCAGCGGCGCCTCTACTTCCTCCGCAAGCTGAAGCGAGCGAAAGCTCCCACACCGATCCTGACAACATTCTACCGAGGCACCATTGAAAGCATCCTGTCCAGCTGCATCACTGTGTGGGGCGGTAGCTGCACCGAACACAGTAGGAAAGCACTGCAACGCATTGTGAACACAGCTGCTAAGATCATTGGTGCCCCACTCCCTTCCCTGCAAGAGACTTACTCCACCCGCCTCACCCGAAAAGCTACCTCGATTGTGAGCGACGCAAGCCACCCCGCACACAGTCTGTTCAGCCTCCTGCCTTCTGGAAGAAGGTATAGGAGCCTCCGTGCCCACACCACCAGACTCACGAAAAGCTTCATACCCCAAGCTGTCAGGAAGCTAAATTCTCTCCCCTCACTTCCCCCAGCCACATCCTCCTAGCTGTCAGGAAGCTGAAACCATCACCCCCCCTCCCAACCCTTCAGCCCCCCCCCCCCCCCCCAAAACACACGGACTCTGGACAATCCACTATTCTATTGCTACAATGCACTATTGCACTATTATTTTTTTATACATAATACACAGTATTTGGCTGCTATTTTACTGACTTTACTGTCTTTACTGACTGCTCTTTTTGCACTGTTTAAATTATTTTTATTGAATGTTTTACGTTTAGTATGTGTTATCTGTTGTGCCTGGGCACTTTATCTGTCTCACCGGGGGAGAGTGAGAAACGTCCTCTCGATTCCTTTGTATGTCTTGACATGTGAAGAATTGACAATAAAGCCACTTTGACACTTTGACAATGTAAACATATCCATCATGCTCAACGATGCCTCCTGGTGGTTGTTTTGCCGAGGTGAATGACCTGAAATAAAACTCCTGGGTGCCGTCGCGGTACTCCTGCGACATCGTCACACCAAAGGCCAAATTCTAAACTTCGGCCTACTGTAAATGTAAGCAATAACCATAGTGTAGGTGTCTTAATCAGTCAATTCAGGACAAGAGTGGAAATCTAATAGGAAAATTACCCAAACCTTAGCATGTGCTTAATAATATAATAATAACATATGCCATTTCGCTGACGCTTTTATCCAAAGCGACTTACATTGCAGTGTGTGCATACATTTCAGTATATATGGTCCCAGCAGGAATCAAACCCACAACCTAAGCGTTGTTAGCGCCATGTTCTACCAACTGAGCCACAGAGGACCACAAAAAATATTACAATTCTGCTTATGTCTCTGAATTCCACAATGAATTCCTATTTTTTTGTTTTGTGGATGTTGTTATCATAGACATCAGTCATGCAGTGTACATTTCCAATCACTTCGTTCATAATTTTTTTGTATAAGGAGGGCTCGTCCGGGATTTGAACCCGGGACCTCTCGCACCCTAAGCGAGAATCATACCCCTAGACCAACGAGCCACCTGCTGTTTAATTTGGTTAACACTCAGGCTATGAAGGAGACATGCTCTAACCCTCTTCCTGAGGCAAAGCTACTGCAGGTAACATGCGACCTTTCAAAGATATTGTGGACATTCACTCCCTGTTGAGATCAGTGAAATTTGAATGCAAACAAGAGAGGATTGGCAGTCCATAAACAATGTGCATTCTACGCACGCCAACCATCTACCCATCAGTGACGTGTGTTAATTTCCTTTTACTTATCTTTTGAGAGCCTGTACAATTGTCATTATCTAATTTATGATTAGGTTGGGCAAGGTTACTGACAATTACTCATATGATCTCAATGTTGTTGTTGATTGTCTGTTACAGATCGCTTATTGTTATTGAGCAGACGAGGCTCATGATGATGAGGTTGCTGACAACTCAGGGAGCAAAGTAGTTTGCAACAGGGCCTTGTCACACCCTCTGGAGGAGCTGATTGGTATCAACCCGAACAAGATATGTAAGAATGTCCATTCACTTCGTGAATCTCAACTCGAGCGCTTTACTGACAGACAAGTAAGGGTCATAGTGCCACTTGTGATACGGAAGACCAATACCGCCATCTCAAAGCAAATCCAGGAAAGCCTTCCTAGTCAAGTCCCAATATAACCCAGAGATAGCTGGATATTTACATGCACAAGTCTCTGCCAAGCTCTGTGGTGGGAATGGTCAGATGACCATAGCAGGCCAGGGAACTCATATGATCATTCCTTCTGAAGAGAGGGAATGGGACAATGTGTCACTATCAGTGCCTGAGACTTGATAAGTCGATGTCACCATTCTTGACAGTTTGGTCCAATTTGCCCAACCAGGGAAAATAGGACTTTGGACTTGCTTTATGCAAACTTCAAGGATACGTACAGTTCCACTGCACTCCCACCCCTCGGCAGATCCGACCACAACCTGGTCCACCTCTCACTCTTCTACAGGCCTATCATCCAGCAGCAGCCTGTGACCACCAGGATGCTGAGGAGATGGTCAAAGGAGGCAAATGAGGCATGATGTTTTGAGGCAACAGACTGGGATGTGCTCTGTGAGTCGCATGGGGAGGACATTGATGGACACACAGACTGCATAACGGAGTACATCAACTTTTGTGTGGACAACCAGGGAGCCAGGACGGAGCCAACAAGAGTTTACAGTTAACTGGCTGGACCTACTATTGTGCCATTGCTATTTTACAGCATATTTACACGATTGTCGCAGACAATGTCGCAGACAAGTAGCATCAAAGTTTGGACATAACAGTGTTAAGCCCATACCATTAAACACCACACCTCCTGTCCTGTTTTGAATGCTACGGAGAGGGGCTTTCCTCCAGGAGCCCGGCTGATACAGCAAATGATCATTTACACACTACCATGGATAGCAAGCTAGATTTATGGTGTGTCGGGCATACATTAACATTAGGACATACATTGTTACATCAGCACCCCTTTCAGCAATGTCATTATGATTATCTGCTTAGCTTTCACATAGTCCTCTAGGCTACAGCTTAGCGTTGTTAATTATTCAACGAAAATAGTTGTAATCACACCCAAACCACATAGTGTTTACTAAATGTTTTACTTTATTGATTTGATGTCAGCAAATATCGTAGCCAAGCTCTGATCCATCCATCCACATCTTGAAACTAGGTGGCGGGGCAGCACATTCAACAGCTGTCGCAACCAGCAGCAGTGTTGTTGTTAGTTGTTTCTGATGTATGTTGCAACTGCTTATAGTACAAGAATGTTCAAGTTAGACTAGCATTCATCAAAACAGTTAGCATTTTGGTCTTCACCATACATCGTCTATGGACACGTGAATGCGATATTTACTAAATGTAATCAAAACTGTATTACCTATGAACTTAACTTAGTCACAGAGCAATGATCTGCGACATAACCTGATGTGACCAAAAGCCGCATCTCAATCAGAATCTCTTAATTTTTATGCACATTTTTTAAGGTACTTGGTAAACCAAAACGGCTGAACTGTTGTAACAATATTCAGGGGATGTGTAGACATTGGCATGGTGAGCAGACATGCGGCAGAGAGAGGTTCATATTGTGGCCGATTTTCCAGCTTTTTGATTGCTTCCAATGCCGTTATGCACCTGTGATTCATCCAGGGAGGGGATTGGCAGGGGAGAGGCTCATATTGTGGCTGACAAAAAGTGGTGCACAGGGGTGAATTATATATATATATATGTGTGTGTGTGTGTGTGTGTGTGTGTGTGCGCGTGCGTGTGTGTACGCCTTGGAGGTCAATTCAATGGAGCCCAAGGGTCAGGTGGAGAGGGGGAGCAGAGAGGGACAGAGAGAGGCTGAGCAAGCACAGCTTTGACCTCCTTTTTTTTGGTCTGCAGCCCCAGTGGAGGTCCAGCAGAGGGAGCCCAAGGATCAGATGGAGAGGGCCAGAGGAGACAGACTACAGGGCAGAGAACGACAGAATTATAAAAGGCATGAAGGAAAGGAGCTATAACCTTCCTTTCCTATTACCTTTTACCAAGGCTTCATGGATGTACCTTTTGCGGAAGTGTGTTAGTTAATTTCGCCCCATAATGCATTGCACCGAAAATGAAATATTTTGACTGGTTAAAATACTCTGAAAACACTTATTAACCCATTTATTAATATCCACTGTAGCATCACAGTGTTGTTTTTCGTAAGCTTGGTGAATGAATACATCTATACAAATTGCTTCACATGACATCAGAGTGAAAGTCAGATTAATTTCTTTCCATGTGACTTTTCCTCCCATCCTTACTTTGAACTTGTTGATGTTTTCAAACGAGGTCTAGGAAAAGTTGAACAGTAAAGAAAAACCACATGACCTGCTTTTTGACCTGGACAGTCCAGAGTCAGACATTGTTCTTCTGGAGTAAGAGTCATAACCAATTCACCATTCACAACAGTATCCTGAAATAGAGGGACTATGCATAAAAAGTGTTGCAATTTCTGAATGGTGAAACCAATATGTACACATCAAATAAATGCTGAGAATCTCTACTTTAACCTAATGGTAATTGTTTGATTTAAACCATTAACCATTTTGAGTTTAGTGTTTTGAATGTTTAACACACATCTGATATTGGCATCAAAAGCAGAAACAACTGTAACAGGGGCACTTATTCGTCGTCTTATAAATCATCCTTCTCTATAGTCTCCCTATTTCTAAAACACCTATGTATTTAGAAGTGACCACCAACATGCTCAAAGATATGCAAGGAAAGCTGACCGTGCTCCTCCGTAAATTGAAACTGCCTCCTAGAACAATTTATTTTATAGTTATACTGTAACTTTAACTGTAATTGTATAGTTATACTGTTATAGGCTGTAGTGGGAATGGGCCTTAAGTCACTGTTGTGCAACAGGTGAAATTAGACATTGATCCTAAGTCTGACTAACAGTCAAAGTTTAGGTATAGGTTTCTGCAACTGGTCCTAGGTATTAGAATATTAATATGTGTGTATAATGGACCTTATACCACAGGTAAGGAGGAATAGTATTTACACATTGTGCTTGTGAATGTGCCTTTGGATAATTATAGTAAATAAACCCAAATCTGTTTACTTTACTTTCTAATGGAATATTCTACCTTTGATTTTGGTCGTCCATCTCCTCATTTTTGTTAAATAGATATGTTAAGATCCTCTTACTTTTCATTAGACTGTGTTATCCTTATTGAATTGAATGATGAATTCCATCTTTCTTTTCTTCACCATGTTTGTTTTCTTGGTCCTGAATTGTCTTTATATACTATGACTACTAAGAGGCACCACATGATGAGACCATGTTTTTTTGGGCACCAGAGAAAATAAACTTACAAAGTAACTAACTAAGGCCTCATACATACCTGCACAAAAAAGGTTACAATAACCGTTGCGTTCCTTAAAACTGTTCTGTCCACATTTAATTATCAAAATAACAATAAACTACAACCACTGAGTGAGTATAGCCACAAGATTCTGTGGATGGGATGTTTCTTTAATACAAGTGTAGCGGAGGTGATTTGGAACCATGCTGTCATGATGAGGTAGCCCTGTCTGAGACCTAAAGACTCAAGTTCTGTAAAATACAAAAAAGCGAATCTACAAAAAGTCACAACGAACATAGTATATTTTGGGAAGCCCAACGATTGTGAACTTACAGACTGCTGTTTCGTCCTTGTTTGGCAGAGAGCTCAGGAAAAAATCAAAGGTTATCAAGTAAAATGTGTATGCCCTATCTAACAATCATTGGACTTCCCGAAATATACTATGTTCGCTGTAACAAAAAGTATTTTACATGGATTTGTTGTATTCTACCTTGTGACATTGCCTTTGTTTTGGCTCTAGCTGAATGAGAGGTGCACACTTTGTCAGACAGTCCTCCACCGAGTCAGTGTGTAGACAGATGTTCATATTGTGGGCCTGATTCACTAAGCACCTGTTTGAATCAATACAGGATAAAACATCAAATTAAAATGTCTTATTTTTGTTTGATTTCATTGTCTCCTTCCTTTTCTTAACTTGTTGGCTCTACCTCCTTTGGAAAAAAACTAGTGCAAATGCTTAGTGAATCTGGCCCTCAATGTTCTATTAGTATGGTTTCCCCGTTCAGAGTGTATTCAGTAATCAACAACCTGACAATGAACAGTTGAGAGGAATATTGTTAACTGTCAATCTGATCAGTCCTCCAGATTCTGTGGGTTTATTCCTTCCATTCACATACAGTGAAGTTAGCCCTCAGCTTCAATTCATGTACAACAGCATCAGGTTTTGGCTTATCTTGATTAGCATGATGACAGATGATAACTCACAAAATGACATACATACTATATAACAGTGGTTATATCTATTCACGATGAAGACTTACGACATTCACAAAATGGAGTAAGTGACAAACATACCATATATAACATACAGTGATTATACATCTGTTCATAGGCACACTAGTGGTTAATGTTTGCTAATATCTAGTTCCTCTATTCATTGGTTACGATATGTTTGTAATCATTTCCTTCAAACTGTAAGAATGAAACGTGATAATGAGGTTTTGGTCATATTTGTATAAACGCAATAAAAAAGAACAGCTGCTTGTGAGTATTAAAAATACATGAAACAAAACAAATTAACATGCTAAATTACTGGTGTTATGGAGTTAAAAGAGATGTCCCTCTGTTTCCTTCTGCCTCGTCTCTTATGTGCTCATTGTGCACTGGATGAACTGAGAGGAAAGAGAGAGAATAGTGTTACAATACTTTACATTCTAGTCATGCAGCAGTTGCTTTTATATCAGAGTGAATTACAGTAAGCAAATACAACTGGACGACATTTTAAAAATAACAAGCACTGTGTTCTAAAGCACCCCAAAAGTAATAAATACTCAGCAACTAACAACTGTACGTATTAACGTTAATCATTGAGGTACCATTATTAATTTGTCAGTGGTTCATTTTCACAGCCATGTGAGAGACTTACATCATCATATTGAAATGTGGCCGCTCCTTGTCCAGCCGGGTCCCTCTTTCTAAACAAATCTGTACCAAACACACAGAGATCACGGTCAAACAATGACACACACACACACACAGCTATAACCCGCACCAGCACACATTGATCCTACTGTCACACACAATCCCATTTTTAAAAAAAATGCTCAAGTGCAAACACAAATCACTTTGAAATGCATAGACTGTCACTGTTTACATAGAAGGTTACTGCAACGTTTGTTTCTGACAGCTTGGCTTCTACGTCCACTGGTACAGTATGAAGACAATATGGAGATAATGAATTTGAGGTCACATGGTCAAGAAAAACCCAGTGGCCTAGTCATGAGATATTCATCACTAGATAGATTATATTGCTAACCCTACCTGATCCTACTTCTGGCTGTTCTCTTTTGTGTTTCCTATTTTTTTAACCCAAGAAGTCTGGGACCACAGTTCACTCACCAGTCAGGGTCCTGAGTTTCACACAACAACACACGTAGTCATCAAAGCTGATCTTCCCATGACTGCTGAAGCGCTTGATGATGCCGTTCATGGCTTGAGGGCTCAGCCTATAACCTTTATACATACACACAAGCAAACAAACATTTCTCATTTATTTTGACAGTACCTGTCATGACCTTTTTGTATCTTATTTGGGCATCAATGCAAAAACAGGGTGGTCCACACTCCTATAGGGGCTCCTTATCACTCTCTATTTGTATTCCATTTTGGTGACATGGAAAATTAGAACACATAATATGCTAAATTTTTCTAATAGTGGCAAATGTGCACATAACCATTAAAACAAACAAATATACATCAATATACAAATGACGCATAAAGCCTAATTCTCGACCACAACACCAGCTTTTGGAAAGCACCAAAACAGCGCTGTTCACTAAATGTTCGTCATGTGATCTCATTCCTTGATCACTACTGATTTATCATGGCCATTTAGCACCATTTTAAAGCTCACATTTACATACAGAACAGTCCTATACTTCAATATCAAAAGTATATATTTAATTTGATTAATCTTCTGTAAACCTTGCTTTAAAAGGGACAATCTGGGATTCAAATGTCAACAAAGCGGTCACACTGACATTTTTTTTGTAAACAGTTAAGGGATGGGGCTGGAGAAATGTAACCTCTCTCAAATTCTAATTCATATTCTTAGAACGAAGGATGCAAGGACTAAAAATTATAGTTGTAACCATGTTTTGAAGCATATTTGGGCAATGTTGATATATTATCAGAGTGTATTATGGTATGCAAATGGTCCTCCAAGGACTTTTGTACAGAAACTACTTGACAACTACTATTCTTACTTCTTAATTATATCATATAACAAATTTGTCCTCTAACCAACCTGGCGTATATCAGGTTGTTTAAACTTTTAAAAAGTGAGTTTGAATGAAGGGAGCGCAAGTGCTCAGGAGTAGTCAGTGTAGCAACAATGTATGGGACACCATAATACATAAAATCACGCCATTTTGCCCACCCTACAACTATTGTGAGTCTGTGGTAAGGCTATCAAAAAATAGCAATCGAACTCGCTAACCTAGACCGTGTTCAACTGTGTGAATAATCAGTATGTGAATACTAGCGTTAGTAGTAGTAATGCTGTTGGTTTAGCTTACAGTTGTTATAGCCAAGTCAGCCAAATAGTAACTTCCGCTGCGGTTGGTGTTACTCGATGCTCTATGGAAAAAGCTAACACTGCTCTCTCTTTTGTCTGTACTGTATTATCTGTACCCATACGTACCCATAGAGGTGACCGCCTGGTGCATCTCCTGGGGGTCCACGGTCCCGCTCTGGTCGCGGTCGATGGAAATGAAGTGCTGCTTCCAGCCGTTGACCACACCCCACAGCTCCTTGAACTCACTGAAGCCCATAGTGCAGGACATGTCTTTCTGAGGGAGTCGCCTCAGTCAAGGAACAACAATGAGGTGTTCTGAGTTAAAATGAATTATTAAGTTCATTTCCTAAATCTTCCTATTGATTATGATTCTTATACTCTGAGTGGGAAACTCAGGTATCTTCTTTGTACATTGAGTTTCCAAATCGGACATTTCAGAGTTTCCTTTTATTATTTATTTATATTTATATATATACACAGTGGGTGAAATAAGTATTGAACACGTCACCATTTTTCTCAGTAAATATATTTCCAAAGGTACTATTGACATGACATTTTCACCAGATGTTGGTAACAACCCAAGTAATCCATACATACAAAGAAACCAAAACAAATAAGTTCAGAAATTAAGTTATGTACTGAGAAAAATGGTGACGTGTTCAATACTTATTTCACCCGCTGTATGTATGTATGTATATATATATATATATATATATATATATATATATATATATATATATATATATATATATATATATATATATATATACACACACACACACACACTGATATATATATTATATATATATATTCTTCCTGAACGCAGCATTAATCCATTCCATTCTCTCTCACTTCCACCAGAGAAGTGTGTTTAACTTCTCCTCATCCATTCTAACTTCCACCGACTCTGCATGTATTTTTGTTTCCATACCACTGCATCAGTGGGTAGTGATGTTTTGAAGCCAAATGATGTTTCCATTTGGAGCCCCACCTTCACAACACCATGACTCATCCAAAGAGGTAACTAACTAAAAAGCTCAAATCTAAATACTGGAAACCTTTAACCATGCATTATGAATGCTTACAAATTAATTTGTTTATGGATGCTTTACAAACAAGTAAACTTGCTTATAATGCTCATCATTTTTAATGCTTAATGGTTGTATATTGAATATACAGCATATGGCCCATAGCAAACCCACAACTCAAGAGCTCCATGTTGCAAGCACCACGGCCCAGACAAGTTCAGCGTCTAAACTTCTCTTCCCTTAGTGTTCAAGCTCAGTCACCTCCCTACAGTAAACTACCCAGCCCCTCCACCTGGTCATCCCTCTGATGTCACAGTCTCTCTGATTGGTTAGCCAAGGATACGTCCAGCATGTTGATCATCATTCTGCAGGTTTCCAGGTTGAAAGCTGTCAGAGATAATAATAATAAGAAAAATTAATAATAAAGGTCATAAAAAAACTGAAATTTAAAAGACAACACTAGACTGTTTGGTGTGAGGAGGTTGCACTTTGGTCATTACAGGTAGACCTATGGAACCCCTTCATCATGTTTTACCTTTAGCTCTATTTGCGCCACTTATGAAATCTATGGAGATATTCTTACGTTTGTAGGCACCAGAGATGCCAGACTGTGTGAGGCAGTTCTGGAGCTCCTCAGCTGATATGTGCCCATCCTTCCATTGTCAAGAGACAGAAAGGGAAATACAAGAAGTAAACTTATTAAAGTACGACTCAAACCACAAAAGCATTGTTTTTTTCATTTCATATCAGGACAAATCCACTACTAAATATCTATTAGCCAAAAGATAGATAGATAGATAGATAGATAGATAGTTTATTGATCCCTGAGGGGAAATTAAGGCATTACAGCAGCTCACATCACAAACAATAGAATAATAAAAGATTATTATTTAAAAAAATAAGTGGGGTGGGCTATGATTAGGCTACATGGGCAATGTATTCATATGTAATTGTATGCATTTACTGTGTTGCATATGAAACATATGACTAAAAAAATCCTCTAATAAGATGAACAGCTACTGTCGGGACTAAAAAAACATCCACTTCCTCCTCAAACGCAAGTACAGTGCAAGTACCTGTGTATATTCAAACTTCATGTGTTGAGATGTGCCAACAGTGAAGCAATACAACTTAGAAATCATATTACCTGGCCTTATATAATACAAATCATATTACCTGGCCATATATAATACAAATCATATTACCTGGCCATATATAATACAAATCATATTACCTGGCCTGCAACATTAGCAAAGTACCCATAGAGAGGGTCCTGCTGCTGACCAGGGAATCCTCCATAACCAGGACCCCCAGGGGGAGCACCATACTAGAGAGAGAGAGAGAGAGAGTCAGAGAAGGGCAATTCCATGGTAACAGAAATCGATATCAGTAAAAACACTAAGTATTTGGTAGTTCTACCTATACTTCTTACTTTTGTTAACTTTCATTATCATCGCTCCTCATGAGGCAGAGAAATTTGAAAATATCTTACACGTGTGGGCTTTTGCTAACAGAATGACCTGGAGACTGGGCAATGTTAAACTTACAGAAGCCAAACCATTTCCTAAAAAAGAAATATAAGTGTTGATAATATAAGTTGTTGATAATATGAAATATAAGTTGACTGGGGTCTATACTTGAACATTAAATGAGGTTTGATGTTTTTCTAAAACACCTTTAAAGACTTTTTCTGGTAGATCTTTTCCAAATGTTTGGCCATGGGTTATTTTACACAGAACTGCCCCAAGCTAAATAAGTTACTTTTCCAGTGCTACAGGCGCTGTGGCAGTGTGGCTATTAGCAAAACTAAGCCAACATGTGGTCATAAACCACACTGAGTACTCTTCTCAATTAATTTTTCAAAGAACAACCAGATTATATTGGAAGCCAACCAGGCACTATTGTAAAGTGTTGTAGTCTGACAGTAGGACTAAATTCAAATTGCAACTTTGTAGCCTAGGCTTCTTTTACTTGACAGTTCAGGCAGAGAAGTGGTTGAAAGATATGCACCATTTGTAGGGCCCACTCTCAGAGATATGCCTACTATAACAATCAAGGGTGAAAATGCTGCAAATTAAAAGCCAGTCTGATGGGGGCTCAGTTCCTTATGGGTGAACTTGTGCATAAGAGTTTGAGATTGAGGATTTGGGACTCAACACTTACATGAACACAAGACTAGGCTACTATGTTTCACCCTGACATAGGAGGCCCAGGAGGTCAAAAGTCTAAAAGTGATTCGCATGATATGTTATTTATTGCAATACACATAGGAGTGTCCTACTGGGCATAGGGCAGCAACAATATTGCACTTTAATTTGTGTTAGAGGTGTTTCCTGTACAAAACTAACCACGCCTCCCTTTTGGGAAATGCCTTCATGTCCTGTATATAAAAGACCCGCCTATAAACCCCCATACCCAAAACTAGGGATTGGAATGCGTCATGGAAAAATATCAATGTATGTTTACTGTACTTTGGCACAAACTGCACACCGAAGAGGAAGCGTGTACCACTGTGCAAAAAGTAGTTTATTTTACTGTTCCCTCCCCCTACGCATGGAATGTTTACGCAACACTTTTGTAAAGTCGACTCTTTTTTATCTAATCCTAGCGCGCTTGTTTCATTGTAACATTTTGTATCAGAGTCTGGGTGTAGGGCGATGATTCACAGTCACTTTCAGACCTCGCAAGACTGCAACTTCAACATAGAATATCCTCATTTGGGGCCACCTTAAATGCAACATTAAATGGCCACACATTATGAGATTCATTAGCGAGGGGCTTGCTGTTCATGGCAGGCCCAACAAATTATATTTGGTATGGTAAAATAACGCTGTGTATTACACAGTACAATACGCTTGGCAAGATGCCACAAAAACCGAACAGTGTTGTATAAGCCAGATAAATAAGACTTTTTTTTTTATCAAAAGACAAAAGTGAACATCCGGACACCTAGGCATGCAGCGACTGCTGAATAGTCATCTGCCATTAGTAAACTTGTCCTTATCGGATGATTGATAAAGAAGATCTTACCCCTCCTGGGTATCCGCCTTGGGGAGCGCCATATCCTGGATAAGCCATATTTTTGAATAAAATAATAACACTGTCTGCTCCAAAATGTTGAAGGCTCTCTGAATCAATCCACTTGCCCTGCCCTAAATTGAAAGGAAGGAGTGTTTGACATCCCGCGAGACAATGAATCTGTGGTCTGTGAACGACAATAGTGGAACTCCGCCCACTTCGCTCGGGTGTTTGTAAATGAGGATTTCTTCAAAATAAAAGAGCCCACGTTAAATTTGTTTAAGCATTTAGAAATACTAAATATGGATAAAGGAACCACACATTATATGTACGACATCTGGAAATAAACATGTAATCCTCTCAATGTATTATGTGTGTTTTTAAGGGTTTCAAATTATTCTATTATCCTAATTACCCTGATGAAAGACTGCAGCACTGCATAGGGGACTGTACACAAATACCTTTCCAAGTCCAAACATTTTTATTACCACTCTATTCAACCTTGCACTTTTATAGTCTTACTATTAATGATGTAGAGACAAAAGATATTCATGTGTCTGACCATACAGCTATTCTGTTTCATGTAATTTTACCCACAATCCAGGATATTCCTGTTCTCTCTCGCTTTCTTAACTCTGCTACAGCCAGTAAATGTTCAGAGGCCCTTTCCAACAGTATTGCCGCTTCAGGTAGACAGTTCTCTGTTGATCGAGGAAAATGTGTCTCTTCCTTAGTCCAAGTGAACTTTGGTGTGCCACAAGGCTCCATTTTAGTCCTAATTTTATTCTCATTATACATGAGATACCACTAGGCCAGATTATCCGTAAACACAATATTTACTTTTACTGTTATGCAGACAACATCCAGTTACATCATCCCATTAAACGCCATGATTCGTCCAGTTTAGCTTCTCTTAATGATTGCTTGGAAGATATTAGATGTTGGATCTCCAAGAACGTTTTACAATTGAATGACAGGCCCTGCTAGCTCCACTGTAGCAACACAGGACAGTCTTGGCTGTCTGTCTGCCAACGTGAAATCTTCAGCTAGAAACCTAGGGGATTTTTGATGTTGACCTCAATTTCGAATTATTAATTGAATTGTATTGCATTAGTCTCTGAGTCCACCATCATCACGTGATAACGTGTCCAACTATCAGTCCTCTATTCTCAGTCCAAACCTTTTTTTTTTTTTTACTGGTTTTTACTCTGTATTTGTCTATAAAAGTAAAATACATTACTGTATGTGCCATATTTGAAGTGCTTTTATATTTTTGTGAAGCACATTCCATTGTGTTTATGTATATAAAATAACTTTTGATTGATTGATTGATTTATGAAAATCAACTACAACAATAAATTATTGTTTGTGGTGTATATAAAGATGCATATTCCTGATGCATATTCCTCAGGTTGAAACTGTACAGGTGTGTCTTTTGGCTATGAGGATATGTAGCTACTATACTGGACTCTTTTTCAAAGTAAAGCTATGAAATAATAATGACACAAAGTCCATGCTTGGATGATGTGCATGATACACCGTAGTCTTCTACACAATGCACTCACATCCCATCCCATCGCACACTTAAGTCATTCATTTTATCCAATCACTATTTTATTTACTGCATGCATTCATATTATGACAACATGCTTTTCACCAAAAGAAAATGACAACAGCAAAGACTCAAATAAATGTATTGATCATGTATTAAAAACAAGATGGAGACATCTAAAAAGCAAGATTTAGAAAAGGGAGGAATAGTATGAGTGTAGAGGTGGGAGTGGCTGTTGTGAAAACGCTTTGCAACATTATTAAATGTCCAATAAGTATCTTAGTAGGCTGAGGGCTTTAAGCCACGATAATAAATGTCATAGGATAACATATTTCAAAATGATTTGATCCGGCGAGGGTGTGTGTGTGTGTGTGTGTGTATTATTCATTGACACAAGAAAAAGCTTATTGGAACCGGATTTCATAGCAAACAATGTTTACCAATTAATAATACCATAATAACAGTAAAAATGCTATGATAAAACAAACAAAAAAACATCATAAGGAGCATCGATTCATTGTTACAAAATGAAGCTATACAGTAACAGCACTGCAGCAGGTCCAAGAGGAAAGGGCCACGTCCGTATAAGACTGATTTCTTCTTCTCCTTTGTTGTTGAAATGTTGTCAAGCCATTATACAAATACATGACTGCCACCCAGTGGACTGGAGACAAGTAAGTCTACCGATGATTTTTGAAATGGCTTGCCGGAGGAGGGGCACCGTCATCGGTGGCCAAAACTAGACTGCGCTCGCAACCTCTCTTTTTTATTTGTGACGTCATCAAAGGGCGAAATGTTGTCACGAAATGTTGTCACGAAATGTGATAAATCAAATGATATTTCATGTCACCCTTGTAGTAATTTTCAGATACTGCTTAGCTGTCATCGTAGAAACAGATTTGCTCTGTTTTACATCAATGTTCCTTCAGCAAATAGCTAATTACGATCAACATTGTAAGTTTATCCTCAACCGTTCCATTTCCCCGCTTAGGTTCTCTGTTGGTATGTTTTCTCACTTTTCTCTTTTCGTTAATCCAGGAGTGAATAATTGATGAACAATCTACATATGTGGAAACAGAAGACCAGCATGTACATGTATGTAGAGAAGGCTATATGTCAATAATAATGCTAATAATAATTAATAGAATTCGTAGAGCACTTTTCATTGCAGGGAAGAATCTCAAAGTGTGGTAATGCTGTGAAGACATTGCAAACATAATATTACATTTTAGCCCAACAATCTACACATAGCCTAACCTGCAGGCTAAACAAAGTGCAGTTCAACATCTAACCACCACAATAATCTGGCATTCGTTCAACAACGAAACCACTTGGCCTACTTGTCGTGTAAACCTGGCACTAGCTAGGCTAGTCTAGGCCACTGAATAATAATGTGTCTATGATTTAACCTTGAAGTCACACTCATGTGAATGATCATGTATCGTCAGGCTGAGTCCATGTCACCGGAGAGTGTGGATTCCACCCAGGGTGCAACAACCAGTTGCCAACTGCCACCAAGCCCCCTTGTGTCATCTGACAGGGATGAGAACAGGCACCCAGCATTTTTCCTGTCCGACGAGTGGCTCAGCCGCATTTGCTCGGACACAGTGAACGACGCCTATAAAAAGGCAATAGTGCTGGAGGAGAGGTCTTTGGGCTTGTTTGGTGATGTCACCCAATCTCCTCCACGTCTGAGCTCGCAGGGCAGTCTGACTGCTGGGGAGGAGGTATCTGGAAGGCCTATCTCTGGGCGCAGTGCTTCCCCTTGCAGAAGGCCTGTCTCTGGGCGTGGAAGGAGGTCTTCTTCCTCCCACTGCAGCCAGACATCAATGGAAAGTAGGGCTTCCTCAGGCCATAGGAGTGGAGGTGAGCTCCTCTCACCAGAGGCCAATCTGATCATGATCCTGGCTCAGATCATCACAGAGGGCAGCGTTGGAACCCCTGGATCCATCGACCTTGGCCAGGCGTCTCCATCCTCAACCTCATCCTCATCCTCTCGGCGCTCCACCCCGACAACCACCATGGCCGCCAGCAACATTGTTACCTTCGTCCTGGATGGCACCAAGAAGGTCAATGACCCTATTCCATCAAACAAGTTGAGCCCGGAGGTGGAGAATTCTGTGGAAGTAAACCTCAAGCGTCTGTTCACTCTGAATGTTCAGGTCCCTGTGGTTGTAGACGAGGGGGATAACACCCCCACCTCCCACACAGACTCATCCAGAGGGAGCTCTCCCTGCCCCATGCATGCCTTCCTGGCCTCCAAGGACCTGAAGGCATTCCTCCAAAGCACTAATGTCCGCGGCTTCTCCCAGAAACTCATCTCCCATGTGGCGCGGATCCTCCTGGAATCAAAGGAAGCCAAGATCGCCATGATGAGGAGATGCTCCTCAGACTCCGCCGTGGACAAGCTGACAGGGGGATTAGACGACACCACGGACCAGTCCCACATGGAGCTGATGTACAGCTTTGTGGAGGGGGCTGTAAAAAACCTGCTGGAGACCTTCCTGAGTCTCCCACACAGCCCCCCAGCTGAGACCTACCTGGAGGATTACAGCTGTATGGAGGAGAAGAACTGGGTGGCCTCCCCCAACTCCTCTTGTGACAGTAGTCTATGTTGGGATGCAGATGATGAGGAATCCCTGACAGAGACATACAAGTCCTCCTCCAGGGAAAGCGTCCAGGAGCGTCTTTCAGATGTCATCAGCATCGGGACTCAGGCAGAGAATGGTAAGATGATTTTATAAAAAGCAAAGATTTTGAAATGGTAAGATTTTTTTAGTGTGATGTACAGACTTGAAAAAAATGAATTTTATTGATTTCATAGGATTGCATTCTACATGGTGAACTACAAGTGGCAATGTTTTGCTGTTGTATGTTTTTTAAGATGGCGTAGGCCTACGTGTTTAGTATAATGCTGTCCCTCCCAAATGTCTGTGATGCGATAGTGTCTTGTGCTTTTCCAGCTCAAGAGCATAGCGCCTTGGAGGACTCTGAGGTCTCTAGCGTGGAAGGACTCATCACCGTCAACCAACAGGAGTTCAGCGTGGAAGAATTCATCAGCATGGACATGCTGCCACTTCATGCTGATGACACCGAGGTAACCTTCCCGGAACCTTCCAGCTCCATGGGCTTTGAGAGGACCCCTGCCACTCGCCCCAGCTCCACCACCAATAACAGGAGCGCTACCACTCCAGAGACTCAGACCAGGGCTGAGAGCACGGAGGTGGGCTGCTGCCACACACTCTGCCCATGCCTCCGGCAGAAGAAGGCTGTTGGGCCTGCTGTTGAGGTACCACATCACCATCCTCCAACATAGAATTATAGTGCGCATTGAAGTGTTTTCTTCATAGAATGCCATACAAGTCAGATGTCAAATGGTTGTCATTGCTTTCCTGGCCTAATGTTGTTGTTGCTTCTGTGATTCTCAGGAGCCAAAGATCCCCCGAAAATCCAAGGAAAAGTCTTGCATGGGAAAGGTAACACTTACCAAATGTAAACATACAGATATCTCATTTATGGATCTCTCTCTCACTGTTTTGATATTAGGGGGATGCTAACATTATTTGTCTGTTGTCCATAATTTGCTTTTTTGCAGAGCTCCAAGAATTCAGTGGCACGAGTGCCTGGTAAGTTAACACTCTTCATGAACCAAAGCACAGACATAAGAAAGATGCGAATTCAGCAGCTAGAGAATGGGGGAGCCAAGGTGTTCTTGTTGAATATCAGAGTAGCCTACTCTCTTGTCACTGTTTTGTTTCAGCTGACGCTCCAGCTGCACAGAAGTCAAAGAAGCCTGGCTTTGCACGCCGCTTCGCTGCTGCCACCTTCAGGGCCTTCTGCTTTGGATGCTGCCCAAAGAAGATCAAGCATTGATCATTAATAATAAAATTGGATAATTTGAGCTCAGGTTTGTTGTCATTATTTCTTGTAAATTGACTGATGTTATGTAAGCAATGAAAATAGATTGATCAAATAGAAACACTACTTGTCAGTACATTATAATTCAAAGCTCATAATCAATGTCAGCACAACATGCTTTAATGATGGACATAAACCAAAAACTCTGTATGCACTGTAATACCTTATCGATCGTCAAAATCTATGACAAGGTCTGACTATTGACATAAGTGACAATGAGCTGAGACGTGTTTGGTGCCAAAGTGCCACGAAAACATTGGGGAACACTGACTGCCGATTGAGTGCCTGCAACGTCTCAAGCAATTTAGTTGGGCACTTCTCACCCTCAGAGTCAGACATGAAAGACTTGAATTGGATGAGTTTGTTGGCAAAGTTTATTTCCAGGTCTGATGTTATATGCAGCGAAGAGTGCATTTACCTTTTCCACTATGACATCACTGTTAGACACCTGATCTGACATAAACAGAACTCCAAAGAGACTGGTCAAACGCTTGTAAGCGTCCAAGCGATGTTCAAGGCATGCCACTAGCTTATCAATGACCACATAAAATGTTTCTATTTTGGACTTCTCCCTACTCTCAAGTGTCACACCTGGCTCTGAGCTCTCATCTGCAAATGTTTTGCATTTCCTCTTTCGCTAAAGATCATGCTTATATGACTGAGAGACACCTGTCACATTTAAGACTGCCCCTTCAAAAGCCTCAAACTGGTCTCGCTGTCCCACCACAAAATCCCTCAACAAAGACAAAAGCTGTGCTGCTACAGGGATGTCAATGTCACTTTTCTGTAGGTGCATGCTTGTAGCGTGGAACCAGTCAAGTATGACGTCCCAAAAATGTGCCATGAACACCATCTCTAAGGTGTCCAATTTTGCACATAGTCCAGCGGCCTCAATTCGAGTATCTCTTTTCTCATTATCATCATTGCACATACGACCGAAATCACACAGTCTGCTAAACTTTTACCAGTGTGGCTCTCAATTGGCTCAAAGCCCAGGAATCGCCCCACCACCTCTGTTAACAAACCGGAATATGAACGTCAATTGGTCCACATGTGACAGGTCTGGGGTGGAGTCAACAATTATTGAAAAATATTTGGCATCCCGAATCTCATCTGCAATTGTTTGGCGAGTTTTCTGACCCATTAGCTCAATGAGTTCCTCACATATTGTCGATGACAAATAGGACACTGTGCCTCTTCCTTTCTGCCAAACTTTTTAATATTTTCAGCTAAGAATAGGTCAAATTGTGATAGCAATTCTAGGATGCCAAGGAAATTACGCAAGTCCTCTTTCACCCAAGAACTTGATCACTGCTACAACTCTTTTCAAAATGTCCCTTCAGTATTTACGTTCCCCATCAAGTTGCTGTATGAGATCTACATCTATAGCATTGCCCTTTGTCATCTGGTGCAAGGCAAGCATGCATGATGTGTGTTCTGCACTCTTTTTGTGTTCCCCAATTCTTTCAGAGTGCTTCCAATCACTAAACCCCTAAAACCCCTGACTAAAGCCACTGAGCTTTAGTCAGAAGCCAGTTGGCATGCAAAACAGCACACACAACCTGTTGAGGGTATGTACCATGCCACTGTCTAGAAACCTTTTGCCCATTTGGCAATATACAGTTCAGAAGTTCATTGTTGAAACTTCTAGTCTTTTCACCAAGCGCTCTATCTCGGACTGAAGCTGGGTATTTTTCACTGTAGTTTTGGAAGGGGACTGCTCCTCTTTCAATAAGCACTGACTTAACAATGTGCATTGCCATAATGCAGGGTCAATGACCTCATCGCACCAGGAATGGCTTGGTTGCTGATTTGATTCTTGTGAACTGCGCAACTGCTCCTGAGGTAGAAATTATGGTTCTTGTATACTTCAAAGGATGAGGTTCTTGTTCACCTTCAAAGGATGGCTCTGGGGGAGTGACATCATTACTGGACACTGAACTTGTGCTAATTCCTTCCTCACAGCTGAGGAAGTGCTGGTGTCATCATTATTACAATCAGAAGGTTTTTGAAAGAAGTTGGCAATGAGTGGAACACTTTGAAGCAAAACTGCCTCTCTTGCCTCCTTTATTTTTTTGGCTTTCCTTTTGGAAGCATTACTATTCCAACATTTGTGGTCCATATTTCAGAACTATGTGGCTGTGGCTTTTCCTACCAAGAAATGTCTTATATACCTGCCTGACACAGAGAATTATTTGCTTGAAATTTTCATTGGCTGAACAACCAACAAAGGTTTCTGATAAGTCAGTGAAATGACTTGGTGGAAACTATGCACATAGGCCACACCCCATCCATTTTTAATGTTTCACAAAACCGCTAGCTAATAAGCTCTCAATGAGGTTTTTATTCCCACGGCCACAGAATCCCATGTTTTGAACTAATAGTAGTTTTGAACTAATAGCACTAATAGTTAGCTAGCTAGTAGCTTTGATTTAAGCATCATGACTATGGCATGCTGTTTTAACATTTATTCAACCCACTGTAGCTAGCTACCTTTTATCGTATACCCCTTTATCGTATGCCACCTAATTGACTAGTTAAGTTGTGTGCCACCTAACTAGTTAGACAGCAGAGTTTTAGGCCGATAGCTAGTTTACTAACTGGCTTTTTAGTGCAGCTAATATGGTTGTAAGGGCAGCTAGCTGGCAAAAATGGCAGCTAGCGAACTAATTTCTGTTAACAAGCTGAGTCATATGGGCAGCTAGCTAGGGAAAATGGGCAGCTAGCTAAAATAATAGCTAGTTACGGTAAGTCAAATAACGAATGGCTTGCCATAATATGACACCCTTCAAACTGTCCTGTTATGCAGAATGAACTGACTTGTTGGTGAATATTGTATCATGACAAGTTAGCCAACGCGAATTAGCGAATTTTTCCTGAAATTGTCTGTGCTCGTCGCCAACCTTTCTCTCCAAAAGACATGTGCCCAGGCAATGTTCCCTCTAAGCTGCGCGCCTGAGCAATCGCGCACTGCTCGCACATTCTCAGCGCACAAGAAAATCTATGCAGCGCATAAAATAAAATTCACCATAAACGTATTAATTAATATCTAATATTAGACCTAATCTAATCTAATTAATTAGACCAATAATGTGTTTTTTGTACCATTTTTCAATGTAACACAGTGAGTGACAGGTGTCCAGCCAATGATACGATACGGTTTACTTACGCTACGCAGCCAATCATAGCATTGATAGTGCTTGCATATGTGCCCTGCCCATACGCACCATGCAGGTTAGCTAGCTAACAACAATGCGGCGGAGTTAACCCATTTGTGCCGGATGCTGCGCTACGCAGCATTGCATCTACCGCCGGTTGCTGCGTTACGCACATTTGAATTTGCCGCCAGTTGCTGCGTAGCGCAGCATTTTTGATTTGTCGTAATTTTCATGAGTGCAACATATAATGCACTGTCATTGGTTCAAATACACATGAGGTGGGTCTTGTTGATTTTTTAAAACCACGTGAGCACCCAAATGTCGTGTAAATTCAAATGTGCGCAACGCAGCAACTCTGCCTCACTTTTCAAAGACGCAACCTGACTGTGATGGAAGGACACTGCTTTGCTAGAGCAAAGATTGAGAAGTTGCGTTCCCAATACTTGAAGGAGAAGGATGTACAGTGGAGTGACCGTGTCAAAGAGGCAATGGGGACCTCATCAGCTGATGGCAGAAATACTGGTGAGATTACTCTTTTCATTAGTAAGCTCTGTGATCACATGGATGCTCGTTTTCCAGAGGATGAATTAAAGGAGTGGTCTGCATTTGACATTGAAGCATTGAGCATCAGTTTTGACTATGGATCAGCAGACATTGCCACACTGGCAAAGAAGTATGAGGCCATTCTCCACCACCCACAGTCTATGGAGGCCATTAACAGTCAATATGCTGAATTCAAGTACATAATGAAGCAAAAACTTAAACAGGGGTCAATCAGCACATTCTCAGATATGGTTTCTGCAGCACTTAGATGTGAGGAGCTAAAGGAGATCTCACAGCTTGTGGATATTTGTGCTACATTTCAAGCTTCCAGTGCAGATTGTGAAAGAGGATTTAGTTTAATGAATCATATCAAAACAGCATCCAGAAATCGTCTTGAAGTGGCACATTTGGACCAGCTGATGCGCATAAAGTCAAAGCAAGAAGCAGACGAAGCCATCAACCTGGACAAAGTGTACAACCATTGGAGAAGTGAGAAGGACAGATGTGAAAAATAAGGTGAAATTAAAGTCAAAATTTGTGCATATTCTAGTGACATTTATTAAGATTTTTTATTTATGGATATTAATCATTAAATGCTGTTACTACTAGATAATTTATGGGTAGTAGAAATGCTAATAAAAAAACTGTGTAATTAGATATTTTACAGACAAAGAGTTACAGGAATTTACACTATCACAAGCTACAGCACATGTCATTGAGCAAAATGTGAATGTTTTAATGTGAACAAAATGTTATGTCTGAAAGGTGTATATGTCTCATTTCTTCCAGAACAGGACCCTCAGCCAGGCCACAACTGGACCACAGCCAGGCCAAAGCAGGACTCTTCCCATGGCCAAAGCAGGACTCTCACATATAACATATAACATGCTATACATCTCATGAACAACAAGATTTTTGTCTTTTTCATTTTAAGTGGGCCAAATCGCTTATATTAAAAGTAAACTAATTAAAATTGCTGCTGTAATTTGATTCTTTTAATAAGCCATGTAACTTGCTATGATCCAAGATTTTGAACAGGTGTGATACTGGTGTGTGGCCACAGCGTGCACATCTGATGTTGCTCACAGTGGTCCTCAGTGTGCTCAGGGAGCTTGTGTGTATGCCCAGACACATGAAAAATTAGAGGGAACATTGTGCCCAGGGGCCTCGAGAGAAGTGAACTTTTGGTGTCGGGAACAAAAATACCTCTTAAAGCATGACATCTGAGTTAAAATAACCCTACAAATAGCACTTCTAGGAGACTGGGAAAAACACAGCCAACCAATGCAAAATAAAATTATCCTTAAAGTCCAGCATTTCTTTTCAGCTTAAAATCTGTGATGGCTGAAGAGTTTTCGGAACCTTATCCAACACCATAGCAAAGTAGAAATGTATACAGTATGGCAGTAGGTAATAAGGAAAACAATATTTACAGAGAGAGGTGGTAAAGGCTGAGAGAAGCAGAGGGATGAGAATGAGGGGGAAAATGTTCTATGAGAATACGATGTATGTCAAATTATATTATATACAACATAGCTAAAAAAGTCAATTTAAAAAAAATTAATGTTCTCCCAATGAGGTAAGTTGATTTCTTTGTATGTTTTGTTTTGCTTAAGACTATCCGTTAACAACAGTGACAATGGCATCAGTGCACCTATGAATATGCATTTCTAAAAGAGGACCACAATCCAATTTAGGACTTATGACTGTGGTTCTAACAACATTGTACTAAGCCACTGCACGCTAAAGTGCACATCGCATTGTGTTGGATGCTTATTTGTGGGTCTGCCCACCACCTCAAGTTCAACCTTAACCAGACTGAGCTGCTCTTCCTCCCGGGGAAAGCCTGCCCTCTCCAAGACTTCTCCATCACAGTAGAGAACTTTATTGTGACCTCCTCCCAGACAGCCAAGAACCTTGGGGTGATCCTTGACAACCACTTATCCTGTGTGGCGAACATCACAGCGGTAGCAGCTCACATCAGATTCAAGACCCTGGTGCTCGCCTACCAGGCGTGTCTCCCAGTAAATTGACCCTATAGCCCTCTGTCCAACGGATTAGATCCTCAGCCTAAAGGGTCTTACCCTAATAGGTTTCCAAAGATATACTTAGGCTGGTGTTGAATAGACTCACCCTGCTGTTAACCGTCTACTTCCCACAGTTTCCCCTGCTATAGCTTACTGCTATGCTCTGTAAGAGACCTACAAATGAGAACACAGCATATGAAAGCCTCAATGGTTAACGACGGCTCTATTCTTATATGAGTGCCAGTTGGTGTGGTTGCAGGAATTTAATTTATAGATGAGGACAATTCATCAAAAGGGGATATCTCAATAAAGTGGAATAACCATTCAGATCCTATGATGTACAGTGAAATCTAACTTTTTATAATTAACAAGGAGGATAACACATCATCTTAGGTGACAATTACAATACTATGTACAAATCTAATAAAACTTTTGCTTTGTATGCAGGGTTGTTCTTTATTCAAGCATTAAGTGTTACAGCATGGCAAGTCAAGGTAGCAATACAGTCATTTAAGACATAAAAGAAATCAAAATAAATAAAAGGAGTAAAAAGACATTAAAGAAATTAAAGTAAATAAAAGGAATAAAAGATATTAAAGTAATTAAAATAAATAAAAGGAATAAAAGAAATTAAATCTTATCCTATCAGCATGGCAAATCTACTAATGAAACAGCCAGTGGTAAAATCAATAATTTTATAGGAAAAGAAGATAAAAGAAATTATAACCTCTTACCCTCAGTTTTCCCTACTCCGTCTAACTTGGTGTAAATTTAGATAGGCTCCATCCAGCATCGACTTATGCATCCATCGAGTGCTATAAGTTCCTCCTGTCAGCCCGATATGATGACTCACCCCCGTAAACCCACCCAAGTAAAGCAACAAGAACTAAAATACTATTTTTTTCCTTTAAATGCAAATTTGTACTTTATTAAAGCTTTAAGCGTTACAGCATGGCAATACAGGAAATAAAATAAATTAAAATAAATAAAAGGAGTAAAGAAGTTAACGAAATTATAGCAAATAAAAGGAATAAAAGATATTAAATTAATTAAAGTAAATAAAAGGAGTAAAGAAGTTCATGAAATTAACCTACATAAAAGGAATAATAGATATTAAAGTAATCAAAGTAAATAAAAGAAATAAGAGAAATGAAATCTTACCCTATCTGCACCTAATCGGTCTAACTTAGTATAAATTTAGAGAGGCGTGTGGCCACTGCCGAAATACTCTGGATTCCTCTATCAGCCCAGCTGATTTCTCCGGAGTAGCACCGTGCGTGACTTCGATGACCCACACCTAGTACAAGTGAAGCGGTCACTCAACCTCTAGTAACCCTTTCAACTGAATCTAGGCAGCTAAAAAGGGAGCCTACTCCGATACCAACAGCAATACAGGCTGGTGGCTTCCAAGTCTAAACTCTCTCCAGAGAGGACTTTGGTTGTGGATACCCCGATCGGGCTAGACCGGGATCCGGGATCCGTCCTCTTGGGAGTCTTCTGGAAAATGCCAGTTGAAATGCACCCGACATCAAGTTTTGTATACTCCATCCTCACTTTCTCAAGTGAACATATTTGACCCATCCTAAGCCATCTTGACATTGTCAAGCGTTGTCTCTGTGGGGGGACATGCAGCGTTCGGCCTGTAGAGGGAGCTACAGGACCGTGGCCAGGGTTCGGAGGTGAGGCTGATTGCGCAGGTGTTGCGAATGAAGCCTCGCTAACGAAAGGTTTTAAGATGTGTGTGCCTCTGCTTTCGGGAGGAAGGAAGGAGGGCGACTGGAAAGTCGCCGAGTGTTTTTGAAAGACTGGAAAGTCAAATCGAAATAACGATTGTCTTAATAAACGGGACATTCCCTCACCAACACGCTGCGTCTGCCTCTGTGTGTCACGGACATTGTTACAGTCTCTTTCCTTTATCAAAAACCATTGTGGTTTTGACTCAACTTTTCTCAGCCGTGTCAAATTCCCCTTTCTCTCTTTCCCTTATCAAATCATTACATTTCAACTTTACTCGTTACACATGGTTGAACAGATTAGTTTAATCAGTTAAATCATAAAACAGGTTAAACACGTTTCAACAAAAATCAACCTTAAGTCATTTGCTTACAATGGATGTCATTTCATTAGTTTACATTTGAATAGTTATATTTGCCATTATATCATTAGCCATTCAGTATAATAGTAATATCATTAGTAGTACATAGTATGTTTTGCCGGTTATGTCTGATGTTATATCTTTTGTTACTTAAATCATCAAGGCGTATTAAACCATTATTACTCGTTAAATATGGTCATACGCATTAGTACTTCTAGTTGAACTTATCAAACCTCTTTATCCAATTTCAACATTAATTAATCGTAAATCGTGCTGTTTTTTACTCTGACATCAAACTGTTAGTTACATTGTAAATAGATATATGCTTTTCATGTTACTTATAAGTTATCTCCATCTGGTATATGGCTCACATTTACCGTTATCGATCATACTGCTTTATTTTAGACCCTTATTACAACATATAGACTCGTCTGATTCATATTACATAAGTAATATCGCCTCCAACTCCTCCGCTCCCAGCTGTGGTACACGACTCGGTTCACCAAAGTCCAGCTGCGGATAATCCATGTCACTGAGGAGATCCATGACATATTCCACCGTAGTTATTACAGGCATTACCGCCTCTGATCCCACCTGCTTATCCGCAGGGAATGTTACCTCTGGAGCGGAAACCGACATAGTGAAACCCTCAGCAGAATGGTCGATAACCCCATCATCTTCTCGACCCTCTGGTTCATCAAACCCCCCCTTAGTCTTATCCTGTTTCCTCTTATGAGCCAAGGTCCTGGTTTCACTGGGCACCTCTAGTATGAAGCCACCAGGTGGAGCCAGCTCCCCACGCCGAGGTTGAGGCTGCCGCCGCTCTGATTCCTCCCGAAGGCGTTTTTCCTTACCAGCCCATGTGGCGCTGATATCTCTTCCAGTCTATAAGGGAGCCAGAAAGAAAAGAAAGAAAGACTGTTTATTTGCCATGCAATCAATGAATCACAATTCACAATTGTTGGAATGGGTCTTTTTGCACACACCCCCCCTGAGACAACACACACGCACTGCACACCCCCCCTCCGAGACAACACACGTGCACACCCCCCCAGGGAGAACAGAGCGCTGGGCTCTGGGCACAGGGTCAGCCAAGTCAGCGCCCCTGGAGCAATTCGGGGTTAAGTGCCTTGCTCAAGGGCACAACGGCAGTGGTAGGGACCTGGATATGATGCCAGCAACCCTCCAGTCACCAGCTCACATCCAGATCCCTCCTGGAGCGGGGATCGAACCAGCAACCTTCCGATTGCTGGCCGGCCTCTTTAACCTCCAGGCTACCTGCCGCTGAAGCTCGGAGTGGCATACTCAGGTGGCGATGCAGGTCGGGGGAGGGCCAGATTTCCGACAGGTGGCAAAGGGAACAGCCCCTCTACTTGCAAGCAATGGTCAGCCCCCAAACCTCTGCCCGATCACTCCGCTCTTCCACCTCGGCTGGCCGCCTGGCACCGCCGCCTCTACGTGGATGCAGCAGCCGCGCTACTCGGTCACGGCTTTTCACCGTCCTGGCGCCCCGTTGGTGGAACGAGCTTCCCACTGCTGTCATGACTGCAGAATCACTACCTATCTTCCGCCGTAGATTGAAGACCCATCACTTCAGGCTACATCTTAACTGTCCCTCCTAAAGACCTCTTCATCCCCACTACTCCCCTGTGCAAGTTACTGTCCTGTAAATAAATAAATTAAAAATAAATAAATTAAAAATAAATCTTCCTTCTTCTAGCATTGTGACTGCCAATAGCCCCTGGTCCTTGCATAGATTACTTTTTCTTATGATGACTGATGGATAGATGATTCACTTACTTAAACAAATGTATTTGTTGTAGGTCGCTTTGGATAAAGGCGTCTGCTAAATGCCATAACATGTAATGTAAATGTAAAAAATGTAATGGTCTGTACTGTATATCTACATATTTCAGTTTGCACCTGCTACTAACTGTACAACGATTGTCATTGTTGTAAATTGTAATGTGTTGTCTTGTATTCTGTGTTTACTGTTTTGTAATACAATACCTCCCAGAGATCATTACGCAAGAGCCACTGGGATGCACTTCCATTCTGGACAGGAAATGCTGAATCGTGCCTCCCACGAAAATCTTTGCAGGGGCTCAGAGGGCACTACTGCGGTGCCCACCTCCCCTCTCTGGAAGATCCTGGCACGTCTCTTGCCTATAGCCTGCCACTGTTGACTAGAGAAGCAAAGGTGCAAGGTTTGTTAAAGGTTCGCCTAGGATGTATGGACAGAACCCTAACTGGTGGTGGTCGAGCAGGACAATTCTTTGCCACAACAGGCACCTGGGCAGACTTGGCTCAGCTCCCACGAGGCAATGGGTGGATGAGGATGAGGATGAGGATGAGGAAGAGCGTGCTATTTGGGCTGCGGAGCATCCCGATATGTGTTGCTACACTACAGGTAAAGAAAGGAGTGCTATGGGGGTGTGGCGTGTATGAGATAAGACGTGTTTTGTTAAACTTGCCATGTTTTGATTGTACTTTTGACAAAATGGAGGCTTGAGTGAACGGATTGAGACTCTTCCATCCCATGGTACGGATTGAGACTCTTCCATCCCATGACCGTCTCAGCCCTGTTTGTCCATAATTAGGTTTGTTTTGAGTTTGCATGTCTTATTATCTGAATTTAGTGAAGTGAGTGTTTAGGCTGGTTTATACAGGTGTTAAAATGACATTTTCTCAAAGCCCATATCCTGGCTTTGCTTACCTACTGTATCGCTCACTCTGTGCTTGCCAACATGTGCAGATGACTTGTGTGACCAAGAGCCTTGCCCAAACACAGCAGGCCCCATTGGCAGGCCCTTAGAGACAGCAGGAAGAAACATGTGACACGATGACATAATGCAACTGAACAGCATCCACCTCACCCTCCAAGCTCTCCCACTCTCTTATCCTCGTCTCTCCACTCCATAATGTACGAGTGCTACCGTAGCAGAGGTGGTATGAAACCACTCTCCCATAATGAGAAGCCTGTTCTGAGACTCTTTCATTAGATCCTGAGCTAAAGCCTAGAGGGTGTTTGACCTAGGTTTGATCCCCCTGTAGTTGCACTACCCCCCGTCTCTAGTTATCCCCCCCCCCCTCTCCTCCCCTAACTATCTCAACCTCACCCTGTCCTCTTCCCTCTTCTCATCCCTCTTCTCATTCAGCTTTTCTATCCTCCTAATGTCTGCTATCCTTTCTTATCTGTTTAGGCTATTTAAGGTACTAGATTCACCACTGACTGAATGCCAAATGAATACTGGTTTCCGCTCCTGACATCACATTAGACTTTGATATTTGTCTTAATAACTTAATATTTTTGCCAAATGTTTATGTCATCTCCTTTGATGTCTGCTTTGTGTCCAGGAGGCTATGACATCACCCAAGAGTGTGTTCAGAACCATACGGGCTGGGGCTGGGCCAGTGCCCACAATCCTTTTGGCTCTGTCCACACTGAGGTCGTCAACATTCAGAGCCACGTGGACACAGGACAGGACACCCCTGACATGTGGATGGTTGGCCCTCAACACCAACCCTTGAGTAGTGCTGAAGACTCATCCCATTACTTCTTAGGCAGTCCTTGGAGGGGCCAGGAGGCAGAGGGCCATGGATGTGTGTGTGTGTATGGGCAGAGCATACCAGGGAGATGTGGACTTAGCACCAGTAGCATTTTGCCCGGTTCCCCTCTCTTCTGCTATGGAGGTAAATATGTGTCTGTGTCAGTGCGACAGAGAGATTTTTAGCTAAGAGACCAATATGGCTGCCATGTATTTTCCTCTAATCAATTGTCTCAATTGCTCAGTGAGGAAGACCATGGTGGTTGGAGTTAAGGTAGACATCGTGGAGGAAGTAGCTTATGAGGACACAGAGACACTTGAAGTAATGTAAGTGATGCTAGGTAGTGAAATGATTCAACATTGTTTAAACTACAGAAATATAACTTTTCTCTTATTATAATTCTGTGGTTGAAAATACATACCAGCAGCCTACAATAACACGTGCCTTTTTTATGCCTTCTTACTTTTCAGACCAGAGGCAATCGTCCCAAATGACCTAGTTGAACCCATATTGCTACATGATGGCCAATTGTTCCCCACATAAGCCTGTATCTCATCACATGCTTGTTTGTTTGATGCGTATCAATGTACTGTAAGATAAGAGTGATGTTTGAATGAACTTGATGTATTTCCAATAGCAGCTGTATTATCTTGTTATATATATTGTGAGGTTTCATCGCCTTTTTTGAATTGAGAATAAAATGAGATAAACTGTGCTTGTTATTACCCAATTGTCTTCATTTAATCATAACCTCTTGACAGAATTGTCTGAGTAAATACTTCAACTACCACCATGCACCTCTTTCGTTGCAAAGACCTTGCGTCATTTACACGCGCCAGAGTAACCAGTCAGCTTGTAATGCAAACATAGCGCATTTGTGGCAGAAATGATAACATCCTCAGTCCAAATTCACCTTTAATTTGGATTAAACGACAGAATGTGTGACTCGCTAATCGATAGTCTATTACCACAAACGCAAACGCTCCAGGATCGATTGGGCAGTTTACAAGAGCTGACCGAGTTCACCGAGAACTGCCAGAAACAGCTCGATGAACTCTTCGAGACGCTGGGATGGACGCAAGACTTCGCCAAGGCCTCAGCTCAGGTATTTAACCCGCTAAATTAGCTATCTTACATATGCATTTCCCAAAATACCATAACAACAAACTACTTGCTATATAGCTTACTACACACCCTCAGAAGACACATGAAGTCGATTGTCACCATGTTGATAAAAGAACCAGCTAGCAAAGGGATGTGTATTGGGTCACTTGTCTTGTCCCTACAATGCTTGTTTTCATTTTCATGAATTAAACTAAGCCAAATCAATGTTAGAATATTTAAACATTTTACAGTATCTGTTGTGCAAATCCTGTACATTGATTAAGCCCACTCTTGGACTAGAAAGCACTTTCGATGGGGATCCCCCCTATTGAATTTGGTCTGTAGTCCATGCCCAGGTCTACCCTGGAAACAAGCTCATATGGTATAAATCCTGTTGTGCATGATGAGGACAATTCTGTAGACCCAACCCAATTCTACTATGTCTGTATGTTGTCCAGCCCCACACAGCTCACATACTAAGTGTGAACCATACAAAGTTGTCAATTCATTAAAGGCAACAGACATGCAAAGAGAGATGGGACTATCACCTTAAAGGTAATGATCACCTTGTCCTCCATCCACAGGAGCTGATGGAGGTGTGTCCCCTCGACCCCAACCACAGAGTCCCTAGCAAGAGCATGGAGAGGCACAAAGCCACCTGCCAGCTCAGCAAAATGGGCTACTCCCATGAGGAGCAGGTAAATGGGCTAGGAGACACACACACACACACACACACACACACACACACACACACACACACACACACACACACACAGACAGAACAACCTTGACAATGAATTTCCCACTCACTAACACAATACAACCATTAGGTTTAAATTATCAAGTACGTATTAAAGCGATATTTTCTCTCTTTAGGCTGAGATGTATGACATGTCTGTGTGTTATGAGAAAGCCAACATAACCAGCTTTTCAATGGGTGAGTCATGCTACACTGCTCTTCTCAAAGTGTACTAAGTTCAAGAAGGTTCAAGCTGGTTTCTGTTGTTGATCATTTTGAGCACACTCTTGGTGATGTAAATTCAATTTTGACCACATATGGAAATTGTCATATCATGGATTGAATTCCATTCTCAGAATTAGCATAAAGACACTTACCTTGAGCCTGAGTTGATGGATCTCACTGCTTGTCACATTATCTCTGTCCCCCCCCCACACACACACACATCTGATGCAGACAAACACACACAAAAGCAGGTGATTCTTCAAGCAAGAGCAAGTGCACCGCCCATTAGGACAGAGGGACTGTACAGCCAAAGTAAGATCATTACGTCTTAGGAAAAAGTGATTCCTATTGCCAATGTTTGTATCAATGACCCATAGTATTACTGTGATATAATATCAATAATGCATTGTATTTATAAGCTGACCACACACTTTAAGTAATACAAGACACCTTAGCTTTTGGTTTTGGTGAGGCAGATCACATTAGTTTGAAGTATTTCTGTGATGGCTCAGTAGATCTCTACTTTGTAAAGCCTACAAATATGCCACACGGTGTACATTGTGTGAATGCTAGTATCTTTGATTTTGTCACATCTTTGTGTGTGTTCTGTGTTTTGTTTCCAGTGACAGGGGTGAGTATTAGAGGAGGTGTGCCTTAGACAGTTCTGCTCTCGTTCAGGCTTACCTGATTACATGCAGTATCCTTTAATGCCATATCCTTTCAATCATGTGGGCCCACACACACACACACACACACACACACACAGCTTCACATACTCTTATGTGGAATACTCACCACACATAATCATATACATTAATACACACTCACATAGGAAAGGACAAACTACTCAAACATATAACACATGACCCCCTCAAGGATGAAGGTTTTGAATTGAACACACACTCACACCTTTCCCTTTACGTGCTGGGGGAAGGCCTTCCATCCTTTTCTGACCATATCATATTGAAAAGGGATGAGAGATAAGGAGCCACCATATTTACTCTGAATAAATATTCCGGAAAAAAATGCTCTGTGGACTGTTGTTCTAGTATGAGAGAGAGAGAGAGAGAGAGAGAGAGAGATGTAAAGCCCATTTTGATTGTGCTGCAGGTGAATACTCCACAGACCCTCCTGAAGTTCCTCAGAACCACAAGCGTGCGACATGTGACCTCAGTGTGGCTGACCGATTGGCTCTTTACAATCATGTGATGAGTGAGACGAACCAACAGAGGGAGCAAGCTGAGTCAGCCAATAACGAGGACCTCTACGTAGATTTGGTGGCCAAGCTCAAAAAGGGTAAGTCTTTGGATATGAAACAAGATCAACTCAACACAACCAATTTCCGTGACACATTTACAAAATCAGACCCATTCTAAAAACCTACTCTGAATGTCACTAAAGCATTATTAAATGATGAATATACACACTACCTCATCTGTATGCAAATAAGTGATGATATATACAGTAGTTCCCTGCGATATGTCCTAATGGCCAACAGCAGGGATTTTTGACCACGAACAGTTCAAGTTGAATTTTAAACCCCATCACCCCATCATCCACTGTAGAAAGTCTACTCTACTGTATCTGCTCCATCTTGATGGTATGTAGGTGCCGATCAGAATGGACCCAAGTCTCATCTGGAGATGATGGCCGAGATGAGGGACTACAAGAGACGGCGGCAGTCCTACAGAGCGAAGAACGTCCACATCACCAAGAAGTCCTATACTGAGGTGTGTGTGTGTGTGTACTCATGCGTAAAAAGAGTGCACGCTGAGATTCCACGTAGAAACTGCTTTGTGTGTCTGTTTGTTTATTTATTGATGTACGACTATTGAATGTTGCAGGTGATACGGGAGGTGATTGACGTCCACTCTGGTGAGCTGTCCAGACAGTGGAAAGAGGATGAGAGACAGGAAGAGGAGGAGCTTAGGGAGTCTAAACACGCCCCTCACAGGTAATCTAAACAACACCAAGCCAACATGGCTGTCCCTCTCTACACCGAGTTAAAGGGGCTTTACACACTACAGGCCCGACCTGAAGAGTACTGTGCTGGCTCGGACATTGTCTTTTCACATTGTCCTTTCACTCACTGTTCCAGCAACTATGGTGGAAGTGTAACCGGGCCAGCACAGCTGGGTTGGGCTCAGTAGTGTTCAAAGGGTATAAGTCCTGCAGAGGGGTTTCTAACAGTGTGTCCCTCAGGAGGAGGTCTGCATCCACAGAGTCCCGCCACTCTCACCTCAGCTCCAGGGACGGACGTGCCCCCCCTCGCAAACGCCACCGCAGCCAAGAAAGGAATAAAGATGGAAGCCGGGAACAGAACCGTGAGCAGAGTCAGGAACGTAGCGAGAGAGAGAAGGAGCGCAAGAAGAAGAGGAAGAGGTGAGACACTGAGAGGGATGGATTAAACTGAGAGGTTGCGTCCCAGTAGTCTCCATCGGCCGCATTCTCTCTCGTCGCTTCCTTCTTCAAACTGCATTGGATGAGAATGTCTAAGGGGAGGGACCTTGGATTTTCTCCTCCAATGCGTTTTGGAAAAGGAGGCGAGGAGAGAGGATGCAAGGAAAAGAGAGACTGTTGGAATGCACCCAGAGTAGTAGAAAGTGTGTTTAATGAGTTGACATGATTTAGTTTAGTTTAGAATGTGATACTGCTTTATTGGCCTGCGTCCTGTTTGCTGTAAGTATATGAAATCACCATCAACGCTGGTATTCTGAGGGTGCTGAATGTTGTAGTTGGGTTTTCTTATACAATAAAAGCAATACATTTAATGAGTGTTTTATTCTTCACACTCAGGGATTCCCACTCTCCGGATGAGAAACATCACGATCGAAAGAAGAAGAAAAAGAAGAAAAAGAAGGAAGAGAAGTGAATCCTCTAGCTCAGTTCTTTGGATAACAGGAGGGATGTCAAGAGGCCTCCTAACCGATTCATGTTTCTCTGATGTAATGTAACCATGAGCGTTTAAAGCAACACTGCAGATTTGAAATGGTCTAAAACTAAACTGGAAAGGTTTGAGAAATGTCTGTTATATTAGATATAAATGTAGACACAACCGAGAGACATAATACTCAGATTTCCTTTCCAAGTGTGCTCAGTTTTTGTAAATACATTGGACTGCTATTTGTTGTTGTTGTTTTTTTTGAGAAAATAAAAGGCGATGAATGGCCCTCATCTCATTAATTTAAATGCACAATCTGGGGTTTGTTCAATGGTAATTTCAGTACATGATATATGCCCATTCAGTCATTAAGAATATGACTTTTGTTTGCCTAATGAGCTTTTACAACTGTCTTACATTATTGTAACCCAACAAAGATGTTTGTTTTACTTCATTTGGAAATAATGTATTTATAAACATAGTGTATAGCTTTGATGTTTAAGATATGAAAAAAAAGATATGAACGCTATGTTTAAAATATGTTAACAAAACAACTGTGTACTCGTACTATACCAAAACAAGTAGTGGGCCAGTCATTTGGCTGAAAAATGAAAAAGGTTTGCTTCCAAATAGTTTCCCAAAAGTCTATGGAGCCCTAAAATGTATAAATGAAACATACCAGTAGTTCTGTCACTATTGCCACTGAAGAGTTAGTTTAATTTTAAAAAGATAACAAGAAAGTTAGTTTCATTTTAAAAAGATAACAAAAGAGTTAGTTTCAGCCCTGCATTTGTTCAGTATGTGTGATTTGGAGTGCCAGGAGGGTTTGTATCAGGGTCATTTCTGTAGGCCTACTGCATGTACAGTAACTGCAGTGTATGACAAGTATATAAAACAAATTCAGAAAAGCCCCTACTGTGGCAATCCTTGCCAGAACAACAGAGAATACACTTAATTTGGACTGGAAAAACATTGGGATCTTCCCGCGCAGGTTTGAATCCTGCCCACAACGTGCGGTTTTAATTCCTGCGAAGCATCACTCATATCAGAAATACACATGAAAATGGATCTCGGGTAATTTTACCCTTTAAATATTTGTTCTTTGGTATGCTTCTTTGTAAACTCAAATTTCAGGGTTCTCTTTCTGCTCACTATTTTAATGGGAGACAATTACGTCTGACAGTACTTCTATCTAGTGCGACGTAATGGAACTATACAAGCGTTAGTTTGCGGGTAGTAAAACTTCACGTTGTCGGCAGGATTCGAACCTGCGCGGGAAGATCCCAATGGATTTCTAGTCCATCGCCTTAACCACTCGGCCACGACAACTTATATCCAGAGTACAGAGACTGTATCGAGGGTCCTGATATATTTTTAGTCAATCGCCTTAACCAGGATAAAGTACAATGAGGGAACACCTGAGGGAGTCTCCTGTCACTTGCGATGCTTCAATAACTGTGAAGCTCTGTTAGCAGCAGACAAAACAAGCTCTTGTCAGTCGGCTTCAAACCTGCTCAAGGAGACCCCAGAAGTACTCCATATCCAATCAATACATGTCTTACTCCATGAAGTTCTTAGTTTTAGGGGCACAAAACGTTGAAAATTAGATATAAGCCTGTTATTAAATACGTCTGTCAATGAAATCACATATCTGAATTGTCTTTCTGCTCACTATTTCAATGGGAGACAAACACGGCTGACAGTACTTCAGCCGACCGCGACACCTGAGACACGATGGAACGCTACAAGCGTTGGTTTGCAGGAATTGAATTAAAACTGCACGTTGTCGGCAGGATTCGAACCTGCGCGGGAAGATCCCAATGGATTTCTAGTCCATCGCCTTAACCACTCGGCCACGACAACCTATATCTAAGGTACAGAACCTGTATTCGGAATAAGGCAGGGCCCCGATATAATTCTATTCAATTACCTTAATAGGATAAAGTATAATAAGGGAACAACTGAGGAAGTCTACTGACAGTTGCAATGTTTTAGGGGCACCAAACATTCACAATTAGATATAAGCCTGTTATTAAATATGTCTGTCCAATGAAATTACATTTCCGGATTGTCTTTCTGCTCACTATTTCAATGGGAGACAAATACGACTGACAGTATTTCAGTCGTTCAGTCGAGCTCGACACCTGTGAGACACGAATGATACAAGTGTTGGTTTGCAAGAAATAAAACTGCATGTTCTCGGCAGGATTCGAACATGCATGGGAAGATCCCAATGGATTTCTAGTCCATCGCCTTAACCCCTCCAAGCACAGGCTTGGCAGGGACTGAGGCTGCGGTCTCTGCAGGGGCCGTGGCACGAGCTGGAGCTGGACCCTGGACCGTGGCAGCAGCAGGCACTGAGACAGATGTGGTTGCTGGTGGAACACTGGCTGGCTGCTGAAGACATACAGATACAAGTATCAATACTACTGATAATGGGATCCTTTTTCAGCATGACAAATAGTTACATCTGATGTCCCTTCATTACCTTCTGGGAGTGAAATCCACAGACACAACTTTGGCCCACCAAACAGCGATGTCTGGCCGCGTGTCTGCACTGGACATTTCTCAATCTGTAACCAAATGGTATGCCCAATGTCATGCCATATACAACCTAGCCTATATCTGTTTAATCTGTTGGTGTATTTCACAGACAAACTTTACCTTCCGGTAGAGAGCATACCACCTCTTCTGACTGGGGGCTGGCCTGTTCCCTACATCAGAGGGCCAAACCCCAGTGGTGGCAGAGGGCTTGAGGTGAGACAGCCACTCACTGTCCTGTCCCCTATGGCCCTGTGCTTCTTGGTTGCCATCTGAGGCCAACAAGAGGAAGAATGTCAATCAAACTGTCAAAGTCTGTCATGGGACTAGGAGCAATATTTTATAATCAATGAAATCTGTCTACCTGTCATCAATCATAAGCCTTTATCACCATACACTTCATTGTCAATAAAAATGGTTATGAATCAAATCAATCTATCTAGAATGGATCACTCTCTGCACTTTACGGTATAATGACACATAATGAATATAAACAATTCCATTGATTCAAATCAATATATCAAGCAAGGTTACCAGTGTGATCTGAGCAGTGTGACATAAACCGACAGTTAGCCAAACGTCACCCGCCCACAAAATGGCGCAGTAATGGAATTGAGCGCTGCGATTGTCTCTGATAATGCAGCTAATGGAAAATTTAACAGCCTTACGTGCTCTGGGTAACTTATATCCAGAATACAGAGCCTGTACCCAGGGCCCTGATATACTTTTAGTCAATCGC